>NW_004797743.1:158958-160115 GCF_000002075.1 Aplysia californica
CCTTTTCACGCCCACACACACTCTCAGCGGTAGCGAGATACGTGTGTTCTTAGATTCAGGTCATTTCTAGGGTACTACATAGAACAAAGGAGCGTTGTGGAAATTTTTAAAGTGTGGGACTTGGAACAATCAGTGCAAAAAGAAAAAGTTGAGATCCCTCAAAAGACGACACAAAAATGCTGGGCGACATTTGTTTGAATTCGGATACCTAAAGAAGCTTTCCTTAAGCTGTAGGCCCCGCCTCCAGGTTCACATTCTAATGCGTTTCCAGGGAACAGCCTTCAATAATCTCTCAGAAAATCCAGCCCGTGAACCAGGACTTGGCTACTTTAAGCGCTTAGAGCTTAAACTTGTAAGGGGTAGAACGCTATATAAATGCAATCTATTACTACAATGTATTATGATTACTTACTCCACTTTTGCGCACTAAGTTCTGCGACAACAGTTTCCTTTAGGCACACGTTGTGTTCGTGAAAGATTAAAGAGCAGGATTTATGGAGTGATTACCCCTGTCGAAGCCACAGAATTGGGGTTTCTATGGAGACAGCTGAGAATTTCTTGGAAGAAAAAGTAATCGTTTGAGACTGTACTTGAAAAAGCTCACATGGGCCGCTCGTTGAGTAAAAACAATAAGGAAAAGACTAATACAGCTTCTTGAACATTTGAAAAGACATAAACGACTTGAACATCTAGCTATCACTCGCAAAAAGTGAATGCAAACGAGGCAGGATTAGGCTGATAGCAACTTACTCGGCAAGACTAAAGAGATGGCTGACGGGGAAATATCAGGACAATAATGTGTAGCTTTTTAGAGAGCACTCGAGCAAGAGAATGAATGGAGAACCATGATCGCCGATGCCTATCACAGATTAGCACTTGGTGATTTGATTTCACCAGATTGTTGTTACGATCGGGAACAGTTAATAGTCACACTCTGAAGATTACAAAACATAGAAAAGGCTCAAATTGTAAACCTAGTTCTGTCCTGCTATTTTCAAAGTCAACCTAAAAGGGACAGTAAATGTTCATTAGAGTTAAGTTGTTAAAAAAGAACAGCTCCTGAATTCAGATGAGATGTTGAAAAAACCTTCTTAGCTTAAGGTACATGTGTTTGAATCTAGCTCTCCCCCCCTTTCCCCTCAATCAACCCCCCCCCC
>NW_004797743.1:163229-167716 GCF_000002075.1 Aplysia californica
AGAGAGAGAGAGAGAGAGAGAGAGAGAGAGAAAGTTTTGTAATGTTAGAGAATGTTACTTTCTCGATGTGTGGTGACTCGCCACAGTTTGTGAGACCAACCACGTTCCATTGCTCTTTCATTTGTAGCCTGTGACTCGTAAATTTTTAATCAACCTGTTCTTAACCATTTGCTATGTCACCTTCCAGGAGGTTGAAATATTATTATTGTCAATGCCTAAGGTCATAAGACAAGGGCCTAAATGCAGATGCCGTTGATGTGGGGGCGGGGAAAGGGTGTGAAATTGTGAAAAGAGGTGTGGTTGTGGTGGTGGTAAAGAATTAATCTGAATTGGTGTCTAGAAAATTAATGGGGCTGACTTCTTTTTAACAGGAAGAGGGGATGTAAGAAGGCTAGTAGGCCCTATTTAAAAGATAATACTTTGCTAAGGCAAATTCCAGGCTTAAAGACGACATGTTTAGTGTCCATCCTGCGTGTGGTTGGAGGGCGACACTGGCTTTACGTGCCATGTCCTTGTCCTTTTATTTGTTTATTCATTCATTCATTCATTCATTCATTCATTCATTCATTTATTCATTCATTCATTTATTTATTTATTTATTTATTTAATCATTTATTTATTCATTTGTTTAATTTTGTATGACTGCCTCGGGGGCTCTCGTGGCCTAGAGGTTAAGGTGTTCGCCTCTCATTCAAAGGTCCCGGTTTCAAATCCGGGTTGCGAAGGAAAAGGTTTCTTCTCTAAAATTATCTCCTTTCCCCTCCTTTCCTGCTCTCTAGCAATGTTCTGTCGTCTGCTTTCATCTCCACTTTCTGCCCCCACCTCCTTTGCCCCCTCCTCAGGGCTCCTGACTCTTTCTGCAGCATTTCTACTGCTACTCCTCGGCTCCTTCTTACAGCTTTCTTTCAGCCGCCCCCCTCATCTTCTGGTAGGCAAGATCTACACCTACCTTTCTCGAAAAAGGACGAAAAATCTCGGAGGTCCCGTGTGCAAGTTGCGCACGTTAAAGATCCCTTGGTGATCCAAAATCGATTAGAGTAGGCTTCGGCGATCACACGGGCAAAATTCAAGGTTTCCTACCAACTGAAAATGTTTAATGTGTCCCGCGCGCTCTTATGACCTATGCAGTTGTGAGCGCCGTAAAACATTTACCAAAATTTAAAAAAGTGTATGACTACCTTACTTTTCCCCAGCTTTAAATGGTTATTATTGCGCTTCTCTTTACTCAAGCAAACAAATCAAACAAACAAGCCGTCATTAAGATGACACTCTGTAACGACAAAAGACTCCAATGATGAATGGTCTGGATTTAACGTTCCCCCCCCCCCTCACCCCTCACTTCCACTCTCCCAATTTTTGAGCACAGGTATTTGCTGTTTTTGTTGTTGTTATTATTATTATGGTGGCTGCTACTACTACTGCTACTGCTGCTGCTACTGCTACTGCTACTGCTACTGCTGCTTTATTGTCTTTTGTTTGTTTGGTTTTTCTTTTGCTTTGAATTGTTTTATGCCCCTCTGTTCTCCGTAAACTTATCAGGAGGACTAAACAGTAGGGAGGAATGTGGGACATAACACCCCAAAGAAAGAGAAACACTCTCCATGATATGTAATATGGCTGAGCTACAATTAAGAACTCTGGGCGATGAAAGCTCACAAAAAAGATTTCACCTGAAAAAAAATGTTTCACCGAGGATTTGAAATAAAGCCACCCACACTGCTATCCAGCAAGATAACAACCAAGCGAATGACAATCTTTTTTACGGGGTACTGTGGTGACGATTAAGATTTTTTTTTTAAATTCATAATAGCAGACAACTGACTTATTCTACCATCACTTTCTTTTCCTCTTCCGTGTCATTCCCTCTTCCAAAATCCTCAGTACCATTTTTTTCACTTCGTTTCTTTCTTCTGCTAATTATTCTCCCTTCTTCTCGCCCTCCTTCTCCTCGAAAACTAGCGAAAAAGATTCGGATTGTGTAATATAGCACAATAAAGTTACCATCATTTATGTCTTAAAGACGTCTGCCTTAATTTTCTTAAGTTAGTGTTCTAAGTTTCATTCAAAGTTAGATTTTTGGCCAACCATGCAATGGGTATGATACTGGGAACCAGCATTCAAACTCCTGTTTAAATCTGTTTTTGTTGAGTGAAAAAATGTGTAAAGGCTACAGCTCTATCTTAAAAGAGACGGTGGCACAGAGAGGATTAGTCTTAAAGGTGTTGAAATGCGCGTAAAAAATCGAAGTAGTCCACTGATAAAAATCTGAAATGAGTAAATTGAACAAAAAAAGGTTTGATTAAATTGATAAAGTAGAAAAGGTGCTGCGAAGATAATTGACATTTAAAAGTCCACAGCTAGGTAAAATCTGGATGTAGTGAAGTGCACGAAAGATTTGATTTTATGAAGAAGAAAAGGAGCCGTGAAGAGAACTGACATTCAAAAGTCCAAAGGTGGGTCTGGATTTATTAAAGTGAAAGAAAGATTTGATTTTATGAAAAAGAAAAAGGTGTTGCGAAGAGAATCGACATTCTCAGGCCCACGGCACAGAGGGATTTCACAATCGAATGACGCGTCATTCAATAACAAGAAGACGAAGCTCTCGACTTGGACAACACTTGTGTTGTAATTCGCAGCACTCCCTTCACGCCGTATCAGTTTCCCCGAGAAACCAGGGCACATCGTGGGAACTGGGGAACGGGACAACTCGATAAGCTTCCTGGTAAGCACTGGGCACTGAGTCAGGACTTTCCTCGTTCATGGTGTGTGGCCAGGATGGGCCAAGACGTATGGTAAAGACCCTGATCTTGTCATAACACGGGAGGGAAAAGCTTCTAATAAATTATAATCGGGGAGAGCTATATCTATACTGCTTATGTTCTTTGAGAAAAGCGCTAGGTACAGGCCGTTAATATATTGACCACTCAGAATTGTACTACATGTATAATGGTATATACTAGTATAGTTATAGACTAGTTGTTTGGGCCTATTAGAAACTAGAAGAAAAAGAATGGAATGGGGTTTACGTAATGTCCTTAAACACATTCTGAATGTTGGGATAAGAAACCTCATATTACTCGGTAATTGAAGTTTTTGAGATGATTTCATCATTTTGCATTGTAAATATAAGATGGTTGAGATAGACATTAGATATGATCTTTAATTTTAACTCTGTATAAACCTTTAACTTTCATAGAGGTAATACATTTGTTTCAATGGGACAGTACAATTTTTTTTAAAATTTTCAAAATATATAATATAAATTTACTATGCTACGTACGAATTTGGGTCGATCTTAAGAATTGGTATGAACTGCCTTTGTTCTGGTTTTGAGTAGTTCATGTATTATAGCTCCCAATGATTTTGCTTGATTGCAGGGTAGGTGTGGCACAGTTTAGTAAAAGCGAGACGGAAAACTAAAATCGAAAATTGTTAAAGTGTCCACACACTCTCGCTTCTACATGATATTTTTTTTTAATGTAGGTGTTTTTTACGCCTCCATCGACACAATGTACACAATATCGATCATTTAGGAAGCGGGCTCCTGACCCTGCCTGTCGAGGACAACCCGAGCTGAGACGGACGCATCCCAGCAGAAAGATCTTAATACTCGATTAAAAATTCCCTCTCCACTATGGAATCGATCTCAGGTCTCCTGTGTGCGACTGCTAAGCGCCTAATCGCTGTACCACAAATGTCGGAGCTGCGTTTACAGTATCAAGAAAAATAGCAATATTTTTCTATACTTTCCTCTAAACGATTGTCAGTCGGGGGCAGTTTCAGAGTTTATGAAAATTACAATTTTGGGGAGATCAGAAATAACCATAAACGTAACACCTTCAACATTGAAATACATAGATTGTAGAAGCAGCTAGGTTATACATGTTATTGCATTGGTGGAGACATAAATATTGTACAATTACAATTATAATGAAATTCAGAGGCCTTGGACTCAAATTTTATTGATAAAAACTACGGGAATAGGGAACTTTATATGATTGACATCTTAAAATAAAACAGAATCAACCAAAAATATCAACAGAACTTATTACGCACGAGTACATAAAGACACCAAAAGAGCACGTTAATAAATTTGTTTACATTGGTCATTTACCTTGGAGACATAGGTATAACTAACGTACAAAGTAATATCTGCCCTTTTCCCAACTCCGTTGCTTCTATTTTTTTCGAAAGGGGGAGGGAGGGTGGGGGTGGGGAGGAAGGGGGGTTGACGAAAGCAAACGTCCACTGCACACAAGCATGAGGTACCAATGATACTCAAAGATTTATATTCAGAGTTACGTTGGTACTCATCACGAATGCCTTTCTTTTTTTTGTTTTATTCCTAATATCGTGCCTTCCGAACGAGAATTCTTGTCTATAAGCGTGAATTCCAATTTTAAGTAAAGAGCAACAAAAAATCCCTATCTTACCCCTCTGTTCGGAGCAGCTTTCTCGCAAATCCTGCCCCTCCCCATCTCCCCCCC
>NW_004797743.1:167816-169295 GCF_000002075.1 Aplysia californica
CCCCCCCCCCCCCCCCCCCCCCCCCCCCCCCTCCCTTTTCCTATGTCGCAAGATACCCCCATACTGCACCGTTATTTCCCATCACCTCCGTCTTCATGGTCAGTAGTAAATTAATTCACGTGACCTGACCAGTCATGTGCTCTGGAATTCGTCTCGCTGACCACATCCGGTGAGGCCCCGCAGGTTGACTCCGGTGATGAAAGCAGAACGGCGCATTTACAGAGATAGGCGCGGCCGCTGTCGGCCAGCCAGAGGGTAGTGGTGGGCAAAATCCAGCTAACCTATCCGGATAACCGGATAATTGTCAATGAAACATTATCCGAATTCAGACTCTTAAACTCTTTTCCCTCACTCGTTTGTCGAAGTGGGCGCACCCTTTTGTTGTAGTGGTTATGCCCCGTTTGTCGAAGTGGTTCTAACCCATTTGCCGAAGTGGTTCATTACACATTTAGTTGCCGAAGAGATGCACTAACATACTATCCGGATTTTGCCAAAGCGACTCATTGCCCAACCCTACCAGAGGTCCAACACCGGGCTATAAGGAGGGGAAACTATCAAAGCCGTGCACTATCAGAGCCGCACACTTTTTGACTATATCGATACAATTAGATTGCCGATTCCATCCAACAATTACAGTCACCTTGACAAAATTACTCTGTACAGCCTCCATCCATATAATATATTCCTCCCATTTCTGCAGGCGGCAAGAGACTTCCAGACCATTTCGAAGCTGAAACTAAAAACATTGACCAAACTCAAAAAGACACTTCCACAAGAAAGAAGGGAGAATGTTTAACAAGCAAATGTACGCAGATTGACAAGTCTCACAACTTCAATTTTTATCTTGAATGAGCAAGAAAATGCTACCCCAACACTTCAAAGATCGCCCAAGTCTTGTAGATATGTTTTTATACTTGAAAAGCCAATTCATTCAATACAAAATCTAACTGATATCTGGCCCAAGCCCAGTAAAACGCTGAGGGTACTTAAATTGTTGGATGGTACTGTTTTGGTAATCGGCAACCTACTTGTATCGATATAGTCAAAAAAGTGCGCGGCTTTGATAGTTGTTTTTTTTCTCTCGAAAGTGCCCGGCTCTGGTGTCCTCCCAAAACAAGATACAGACTTTGCCAAGACTCTATAGAGAGCGTTTAGTTCTGTGCTGTCTCCGCTTGGGTAAACGTAGGTTTCGATTCCCTTCATCGTTGATAAAATAAGTTAAAAGCTTCTTGTCTTTCACTGAAGACGTCACAATGACCCATAAAATGCCTTATTGGGGGGTGAATGCCTCGTTTGTACGTGGCGGGTGGAATAACTTCTAAACAGAGGTTTCTACGTCACTATGTCACTGTCTGACTATTTCTTTCTATCTCTCTCCTTCTTCCTCTTTCATCCCCTTCCCATAAATGTGTTTCTTCCTCCCTACTCTCTCTGAGTGTTCTCTGCATGTATGTGTGTGTGTGTGTGTGTGTGTGTGTG
>NW_004797743.1:169496-170848 GCF_000002075.1 Aplysia californica
AGACTTCTCCTGACATATTACAAATGTATTATGTTATCGTGTTATAAACACGCACTTCTGAGGTGAGCTTGGACGCTAAACTAGTCGACTGTCTAACAAAATTAGTCGTTGCCGTCCTGCGGAAGACATTACTGTAACGGTCGACACACGTTAGAGAATAAAACAATAAAGTCACCGCACACAAGCATGGGGTGCCAATGACACGCAAAAATACGTTTAGAAGCACTTGCAATATTTACCAGTCTTGTATTTTTTGTGCTTTCCTTCCTAGTCCCACGCCTTCGAAACGAGTTAATTTTGTCTAAGAGGGCCTGAATCTCGTTAAAACAAAATTTAATCCTTATCGCTCGCTGTAATTATGGTGTCAAGCAATGTTGGAGTGGAAATTGAGACAAAAGCTTACTTCAAGTTCAAGTATTTCATTGATTAAACTGTGGAGCAGTTTACAACAAAATGAATCACCACTCCTTTGCTACTTCCGCAAAGTAATAAATACTGCCTTGTAAAATGTGACGTTATCATGTCTGGAATCTGTATTAACCGGCTTCAGCTGTGATGCAGCGGTTAACCACTTCACTGCCCTGACCAAGACTTCATGATAAGCTCTTTGATAAGACTATAAAACAGGTCTGGTAGAGGAAGGGTTAAGCTCTTCGCCGTTACTAGCAGAAAATACGGGCTCGATTTCCAAGAGGAGAGTTTTTTAATCAGGTATTTCCGTGTGTCCGTTGGCATGTTTTATTCCACACAGGTTTGGGGTTTTATCCGGGTTTTTTTTATAACGAAGGTTTAAAGCATCCCTCCTCCTAGATAATCTGAGTCGTGTGGACGGAAGTGCGAAACAATAACGATGACAATTAATAACCAACTACATAATTAGTTTGTTCTATAACTCAGAGCCAAATAATTTGGTAGATCTGTGTTCAGAATCTCTCTGGGTTTAAACGGACAGCAGAACTGTGAAGCACATTGTCCGTTGTCCTGTTTCTTTACTCCTTGTTATGGTAGACCTATCGCGCAACTACGTAAAACATTTCCTCACAGAAATCATTTCAACTTTCTGTGAAAGCATACAGTGCAAGCTACCATTTTACAGGCGCTAAAACACTAACCTACTGACAGAGAGGAAGAAACGAGGTACTCAATAAGAATGAACTTATAGCTTATTTAAGCCTCACCATTCATTACCTCACAATGTCTAGTACTTCGTTAGTTTCCCTTGACTTTTAGAGAAATGTCTGAGATGTTAACAGGATTTTGCGACTCTTTCCGCAAATAGACTGAATTAAACGAGGGAGGAGGAGGAGGAGGAGGAGGATGGTGATGATAATGAGGAGGAGGAGGAGGAGGAG
>NW_004797743.1:175692-177223 GCF_000002075.1 Aplysia californica
CCGCAAAAGAATGTTGGATATCATCATCATCATCCAGTGCCAGATCTGCGACAGGCATCGGCGATCAGGGTCTCCATTCATTCCTTTGCTCGGATGCTCTCAAATAAACTACGTTTCCCTGATCTCTCCCTTTTACCCATTTGTTTACGTTCCCCAAGAAGATTGTTCTGGGCCTACCCCTGCCTCGTTTGCCTTCAATTTTGCCAGTGAGTGCTAAATGTTCAAGACCCTTATGCCTATTCAGTGTCCCCAAAACTGCATTTGTCGTTTCCTGATTGTTTTTAACAGTGAGCATCCCACGTGGGCTTCTGCTGGAGATACTGCTGGATTTAAGACGAAGAGGAGAATTTTAAAAAAAAACTTTCCACAAGGAAATCGAACTCACGCCTTTGTACTTTTGCGTTTGGTGGCGACTCATCTTACAGGTACAACACGGACGCAGTTGCTGTTCCTAATTCCTGGCTCATGTTACCTTGTGATGACGTTGATTATAATAAGGGTCAAGAGAGATTATATTATAAGTCCACAGTATCAGTTACTTAATATGAAAAAAAGTGGTGAGGGGAGGGGCTGAAAGTAAACTTTGAACATACATCAGGAGCTTACTTGGTGTAGTATGTATTACTGAGGTCTCCATTTGCTTGAGGGTGTACAGAAAAGTTCGATCACTAATATATTATTTATGAACTGTTTTTGAACCGATAACTTATTAAGAACTCGATTTTTTAGGTGACTAAAAAGCATAACTTTTCCTTGTCTGAAACTTTAAGAACTCAGGCAACCTCGTGAATACTATGACATTTTAAAATTCTTATTTCTCTTTTGTGTATGGTGGCATGAAATGGGCAGAAACACTGTCTTTGGTTTGCCTGGGATCGGACGTATGTGTCTGCTGCACCCTCAAAGAGTTATTAAGGATAGTGAACTTGGTGAGAAGGGTTAATCCACAAATTGATACAGTGACAATCACTTTAAAAAAAAATTGTAAACGGTTTCTTTAATTCGGTTCTAAAGGGAACTCACAGTTTAACGTTTAGGGTGGCGTAATGTTTATCATCCTCTTTCTTTTAGTCTGTCTGTCTGTCTGTCTGTCTGTCTGATTGTCTGTCTGTCTGGCTGGCTGGCTGTTTGCTTGTCTGTTTGTATGTCTGTCTGTCTTTTTATGTTTCTGTCTCTTAATTTCTCTGTCTATTTCTCTTTGTCCTTCGATCTTTCTATCTCTCTAAATTCTCGATCACTCTTTGTCTCATTGTTCCCCCCTCTCTTTCTCTCCTCTCTCTCTCTCTCTCTTTCTCTCTCTCTCTCTCTCTCTCTCTCTCTCTCTCTCTCCCTCTCTCTCTCTCTCTTTTTCTTTCTTTTTCGTCCCCTTGTAAATGTCCATGCATGCGTATTGCCGGCGTGTCGCCAAATCCTTTAATGATCAGCCCATTACAATAGCAGCTGAGCCCCCTGGTTCCCCTGACCCAGTTTTTTCTTTCATTCATCCAAAGGTCAAGACCCCTGTGCTTCCTCCGCTCACCTGTAGAACGCG
>NW_004797743.1:179566-181897 GCF_000002075.1 Aplysia californica
TCTCTCTCTCTCTCTCTCTCTCTCTCACTCGCTCGCTCCCCTCTTTCTTTCTCTCGTACGGATACAGCGCGAACGCACACACACACACACACACACACTCACACACACACACACACCCATATACACACTGTGCACACACAAACACACACACACACACATACACACACCCACACACACACATCCATATACACTCTGTGCACACACACAAACACATACACATTGTTGTTTAAAAGGAGTATTGAACCTATGCCATACAACATACGCACAGTTTGAAACTCCCAGCCTGCTACCTTTGTCCTCGAGATCTTCACTCACCTGTCCAACTCAACATCCCACATCTAGTGTGGCGATTGGAGGTTTCAAATCTCACATGCATCAACAACACAGTTAGCGCATTGAACAGTAGACATTCAAGAATTCCACTTTGTCCAACCGAAAGTCGATGCCTTGAAGAAAGGCGTAGGATAGGGTTAGGAATATTCTTGCGTCTGTTCGGGTTTTTTTTCTTAATCTTTCTTTTATTTCGTTTCTTTTTACTTGTGTCCTGCTTGCAAAATTGCTTCTGCTTTGCTTTTTTGTGGGTGTTTTCAAGTGAGGTTTATTTTTTAATTTTTTTTTTTTTTGGGGGGGGGGGGGGCTGTACTCTTACTGTTTGTCTTTTTTCTACTCTTCGACAAAGCACTACGACTGTACCAGGAAGCTGAAACGTTTGAAGAGATCACGAACCTTCTTTTTATAACAGAAAAGAACTAAATGTCCCCCGTCATTGGGCAAAAAAAAGGAGAATCCGATCACTTGATTTTACAGCCTCCACCTTCATTCTTCAACTGCCTTTGTTTTACATGTATTATACGTGTATAAATTATCATATTGTTATGAAATCCTTTCATTCAGCAAAAACTAAGCCTTAAAGACATCATTAGTTTTTTGTTGGGTTTTTTTCTGGTAAGTGTTTTACGGCGCTCGCAACTGCATATTGGTCATATGAGCGCGTGGAACACATTAAACTTTTTTCAGTTGGTGGGAAATTTTGAATTTTGCCCGGGTGAAATTTTGAATTTTGCCCAGGTGGCGGCCGAAGCCTGCTCTTGTCGATTTTAGACCACGATCTTTAACGTGCGCAACTTGCACACGGGCCCTCCGAGATTGTTCGCCCTTGTCCGAGAAGGCTAGATGTAGATCATTCCTACGAGAAGATCAGGGGTGTCGCTGAAAGACAGCAGTAAGAAGGAGCCAAGGAGTAGCAGTAGAAAGGTTGCAGAAAGAGTCAAGAGTCCAGAGGAGGGGGCAAAGGAGGTGAGAGGGTGGGGCAGAAAGAGGAGACGAAAGCAGGCGACAGAACATTGCTAGAGAGCAGGAGCAGGAAAGAAGGTGAAAGGAGACAAATTTAGCGAAGAAAATTTGTCGGTCGCTACCCGGATTCGAACCCGGGACCTTTGAATGAGAGGCCAACACCTTAACCTCAAGGCCACGAGAGCCCCCTCGATCATTTGTGAGTCATAAACCTCTTGAAAGGGTGTCGCAAAGGATCAGAGATATTATTGTGCTGTCAATTTCTGATTCTAGTCATGTGTTATCATTTCAGGTATACTATGCCACGTTTATTACCCACTGGGGAAAGAATTGGGGGAGGGGGTGGGGGTGGGGGTGAGGGTGGTTATTAATATGAACTCTACGTGCGCTACTTATAGCATTATCTATGTACTGGTTGTTGTGTTTTATTTCATTAGAAAGTCTTTACGTTGCCGTATTTCGTTTCAATAAAGTGAATAACTATGTTCTAATTTTTATCATTTTTTTTTTCATTAGAGTGATCACCCAAGACTTAATCTTGCGCTGGGTGTTTGATATGCTCCGAGGAAAAGTGCTTTTCTTTTCAACAACAGCTTTATAATATGAACTGTTTTCAAATATAATGCGTCCTGCTGTAAAGTTAGCTGAACTTTATGTCACATTTTATGTTTCATAGGCTCAGGAGTACGTGAACTCTTGCTTCTTGACGATTACGGACACAGTCTAATTCACATACTTCAAAAGAAAATAATAAAACTAGTACACTTGGGTTTTAAAACATGACAGATGACCTGTCACTGCTTTTTACCTCAAAATAATATGTGTACTTTTATAAAGCTTAGCGAAAACATTTGGCGCCTGCGGCAAAAAAACAACAACAAGATAACAGATACATATCTAGTTGTCTTTAAACTAGCGTTTATCTATTCTTTTAAAATACACTCAGCGTCAGCGAAATGGGAGACACTGAGTGTGAAGGAGAAGGAAAGAGAGAGAGAGAGAGAGAGAGAGAGAGAGAGAGAGAGAGAGAGAGAGAGA
>NW_004797743.1:181997-184819 GCF_000002075.1 Aplysia californica
AGAGAGAGAGAGAGAGAGAGAGAGAGAGAGAGAGAGAGAGATTTAGTTTTAATTTTAGTAGAGGTTTTACGGCGCTTGCAACTGCATAAGGTCATATAAACGCCAGAAGATTAGAAGTGTTACAAGAGAGTAAAAAGAAGAAGGTGAGATAAGGACGAAAGATGTTTGATAGGAAAGAAGGAGCAAACCTCACCAGAGCACCCGCCAACCACCCACAGAGAGAGAGAGAGCGAGAGAGAGAGAGAGAGAGAGAGAGAGAGAGAGAGAGAGAGGGAGAGATACAGACAAAGCGGAGGAACGATTGTTCAGGAAAGCTGATGGTTTCTGGGGAGTGAAACGAGGAACATTACTTTGATAATGGAAGAGTAAAGACAGCTGCAACCATACATGTGCTTGGTATTTTAATTGTACTGGACACAATAATGACCCTAATGCTCAGACGAGGCGCGGGAAACTTAGAGAAGACATGAACTAGCGACAAAGAGGCAGAGATTGGTACTGGAGAAGTGAACGAGAGAAGAACGTTTTAGTGAACCCTGTGGGACTAACAGACACACAAAAACTGAAGTGAGGGATGAAGCTAAAATGTCCCTGACATTTTCCTGATCGCTCAAGTGTGACGTCGTCCCTCATTCACCGTCTGCTGGAGCGTTGCCGCCTTCGTCACGTGGCGGGAAGTCAAGCCATTCAGTTTTTGGCCCGCTGCACATCTGCTGGCAACAGGTCAGCTGATTTCGTCGTGGGAGAACTGGGCGCGAATCCTTTGCCTGAAAAATCGGATATCATGCTCCCTCATTTGGATTTCACGGTTTAAATCTGATCGTAATCTTGTTTGGGAAAACGGCTCTTTTGAAAAAAGAAGAAGGAGAAGACTCGTTAATTTGACATCACCTCATTATGAAAGGGATACTTTTCAATATTAGACATTATTATGATACCTGTACCTGATGGTAAAAGTAAACGTTCGCCCCGCCCCGCCCCCCTCAACCCCACCCCCTTTTTCGGGACTTACTTAACCCACTACGCTCAAAAGTTCCTCACAAAATATGAACCATCCCAAAGAATAGACATATTGGCTAAACCCAAGGCAGAAAGACCCAAAATTGTATGGGAGCCTGTGGGACCTTAGAGAGAACAGCAGCCTAATTTGAACTATAGAGACTAGGGGGTCCAAAAGATGAATGAGAAGAAGAAAAAGAAGACCTTAAAAACATATCATCATTTTAAAGTGCTAGATCTGAAATAGACATAGGAAATCTTGATTTTCATTTTACTTATTAATTGGAGAACCCAAACAGAGAAGAAAGGTCAGGATCACTAGATTTTCTTTGAGCATACGCGAAAAAAAAAATGAAAATCAAGATTTCCTATGTCTATTTCAGATCTATTTCTGAGTCTACCCCGCTTCGTTTGTCTTCTGTGTGGTTTTTTCATTGAGAATAAGATGTTCAAGGCCTTTGTGTCTATTCATGAGTCCCAGAAACTGCATTTGTTTCCTCCTAATTGCTTTTGTTAGTGAGCCGCCCTTATGACTACACCGCCTCAATTGGTCAATTGGTTTCCTTACCCTTCATGAAATTCTGAACAGTCTCCTCGGAAATTACATTTCGGTTGCTTTTATTTCATTTTCATTATCTTTTGTAATAATTGTTTGTACATCGTCCACAGCCATATATAGAGGTTTGACCGCACATAGACTTTTAAGACTAAGACTCTTACTTTAGTAGTCATTGAGAGGTTTTTATTCCCCAGGATTGAACATATTGCATTAAAACTGTTGCAATTCTTCTTTTTTTTCTGTAGAACATTTATTGGTATCAGATGTAATGAAACAACACTGTGGACTTGTTCAATCTTTTCACTTTTGCTTTAGAGATGACAAATGGGATTTACAACTTTTTTTCCAGATATTATGTTGCTTTCTATTTTCTTTACATTCAACAATATCCCCTTTCGTTTACTTTCCGTGGCCAAAGTGTCTAGAAGCAATTTAAAAAGGCCCTTTGATGTAATTGATATTTTCCACCATTCACTTTGCGACCTGAATTTTTGTCTATATTTCCATGGATTGTTTCACTGTGCTCTTATCATGCTTTTAAGATTTCTTGTGACATAACCCATCCTTGCCTAACTCCTCTTTAAAGTTGTATACATCCCCTGTTCCCTCCTTCAATTCTTACAGCAGTCTTTTGGCCCCAGTACAAATTCTCAGCTATTTTTAGATCCTTTTCATCTTTATCGATGTGCTCCACGTATCTATATCTCTTCCGTGTCACCATGCCTACATGTCGGGAACTTTCAGGGATTTTTTTTTTTAAGTCTGTGTAATCTGGATCATTTTCTCAAAAACAACTGATACTTAAAAAAAAAAAATAATAACTGGATATCCGAATATTGTACTTGGATTTTGTCCAACTCCACACCCTGGAGAATGCAGTTTCTTGACGCTTCTGGTGTTTTCAATCTCCACTTCGACCCTTTGTGTGAACTGTTTCAATAAGGGCGCCACGTGCACTTTCAAGGTTTCGTAACGTTCTCTGAAGAGAACTAAAGTATTGAGAGATTGAAAGTCTGACGATGCATTCCTCTATCCACGTTTTAATCTCCCCCTATCTTTCTAAACTAACCAACCGTCCTCTACACACAAACGATATTCCTACAGACCATTTACTTTCGATGATGATTGTAACTTTCAACCCCTCGACGTAACTGGGGGAAACTCGGGTGTACTTGAGAGGCTGGGGGTTTGAGTGCTTGGGGAAAGAAAAGGGGAGGGAGACAGAGAGAGAGAGAGGGGGGGGAGGGAGAGAGAGAGAGAGAGA
>NW_004797743.1:185178-186373 GCF_000002075.1 Aplysia californica
GAGAGAGAGAGAGAGAGAGAGAGGGAGAGAGAGAGAAAGAGGAGAGAAGAGAAGAGAGAGAGAAAGATATAAAGAAAGATGAGAGAGAGAGAGAGAATGAGAGAAATAAACAAAAAAAAGAGAAGGTGACAAAAGTGTTAAAGTGAAATAGAACTTGGTAGGTCTAATTTCTGTTCATTCCTTCAGTTGTTTCTGTCAGTCTATCTTGCTTTTCTCTTACACTTAACTAAGTGCCCATTGTTGTGTTGATGTGCTCCACTTCGTACTTGAACTTGAACTGAAACATTTGGATACTGAGGGAGCTACTATCTAGACTCTTTTCAATTATAAATACAGATTCTTTGAAAAACAATGAAATGACATTTTGCTAATAACTTTTTGATATAATACACCCATGTGTTCAAAATATGGACACTGGACATGTTTTAGTTTGGCTTTATAGAGAAAAAAACAACAACAGTTTACATCCGGCCACTAATAAGCAACGTTTTCCATTTGTTTTGTTGATTAATAGATTTATTCACATTTTTAGCTGACCATAGGCATCAATCCTTTCATGAGGGCAGTGACTTGAATTTGAAACAGTTTGTGTTAACGAATTTTCTTTTGTTTATGTTGTGAACTGTACAAAAGATCTGAGTCACACTGAGGCAGACATTGGAAGTCGTCAGAAATGAAAGGAGATGTTTAGTGGGATAAGTAGGAGTAATTTGCAGCCATTATTAATAAGGTAATCACCCAGGGCCCTAGATGATGTCAAGGTTAGACGGATAGTGGCTAGAGATGACAAGCGTGGCTACGACTGCTCTCTGCCTTAAATGTCCCTGACGGTACAGAGAGAGAGAAAGTAAGTTAATAATCAGAAGAAACCCCCCCCCCCCCCCCCCCATCGTACGAAGGAAAGGTGCCCTGAGATATTATGCGACAACTTTGCTCACTCAAAGTCCAACTCAAAACGAATCAGAAGTAATATTATGCTCGTTGACCCAGACATGCTGACCTCCTGACCTCGCACCGTGGGCTCACTGAGGACACAGGCGGCAACAGGTCGGCCAAGACTGGCTATTACAAAACGAGAGTGGACTTTAAACAAACTCGGGAACAAAAAGTGATGATTGGTTTTAGGACGGTGTGTGTGTGTGTATGTGTGTGTGTGTGTGTGTGTGTGTGTGTGTGTGTGTGTGTGTGTGTGAGT
>NW_004797743.1:187075-188388 GCF_000002075.1 Aplysia californica
GGGTCGTAATGAAGAGTTAAAGATTATTATTATGATGAGTAGGGTGCTGAGGGAATGGTTATACTATAGAGACTTGCCATCTTTTCTCCCAAACATAAGGCGTCCGTTAGCATTGTCTAATATGGTATTGAACAATGTTATCATGCAATATAATGCCAGAAAAGTATATAAATATATTTTTTGTTGTTTTTAAGTAAAACCACACTTTTCCCATCTGTTTCTTTCAGATATGAGCTGGGGTAAAAGTCACATTTATATAAGAAAGCGTTAAAAAAAATTCTCTGATATCAGAGTTGCTATCGATAAATCCCTATTTTGGTTGGGATGTGTGGTTAGCCATATTTCATGTTATATTATGTGGTTAGCTAAACTGGTCGTATTTTATATTATGAGGTTAGTCAAATATCTCACATATTATATGTGGTTAGTCAAATATATTACAACATGTTCAAATTGTGGCTTTCTATTGGATTTTTAGAATAAGTTTTAGCAAGCATTTTACGGCAGTTGCAAACTCAACAAGGTCAATTAAGGGCCAAAGATAAGAGGTGTATCAAGAGAGTAACAGACACAACAAAGAAGTAGTCGCGATAAGGACGATACATATTTGATAGGAAACCACAGCACATGCCAACCTTACCATTAGATTTTTAGCAGAAAAACCGTGTGTGGTCTTTTGGATCATTCTAACCAGAGTCTCAGTGGAAATTATTTTAAAATACCTAACTTTTGAACTAGGTGAAGCTGAGAGCGATTGTTTCCTAAATTGAAACTCTCTCATAATGTCTTTATTATTACTCATGGGTCTACTTGAGCAGTAGAACAGCCAGTCTATAGCGTCTCTGTGGTGTGCTGTCGGACGCTGGTGACGTAATAATTTCGATTCCCGAATGAGCATGAGAAAATAGTGTAGGCTTCTTGAAAGATCAGCATAGTGCCGATATGGTGGCAGAAAGCGTAATATGATACATTTGAAAAAAAAATTGATATTGAAATCAACTGTATATTATGGATCTAACAGTTGTTTGTTTTAATATTTGACAAACGGTTAAAGCACTCGGTGTACAAGATTTGTTTTTATACACATGTTTATGCTAGCGCATAGCGTGGAGTGTTAAGAGAAAGAAAGAGGCGTGGAGAGATGAGTAAGAAAGAGAGAGAGAGAGAGAGAGAGAGAGAGAGAGAGAGAGAGAGAGAGAGAGTGAGAGAGAGATGAGATACATACACATACATACAATCATACATATACACAGGCAGATATAGATAGAGATAGAGAGAGAGAAAGAGAAAGAAAGAAAGAAAGAGAGGGGAAA
>NW_004797743.1:203198-206197 GCF_000002075.1 Aplysia californica
TCTCTCTCTCCCCCCTCTCTCTCTCTCTCTCTCTCTCTCGCTGTCTCTCTCTCTCTGTTTCTCTCTCAATCTCTTTTTCGTCCTTTGAGTGTCATCTCTGGCACTGTTTTGATCCTTATTTCCCAGTGTTGCTCAGAATAGAAACCTGAATACATACATACTTTGATATATTTCACTAGTTGCTTTTATAATCATACAGCCATTGTAAGACTAAATCTAATGATAAAAATCACGTAATCTTTTGACATTGTTTGCTAACCACAAACATGAAAATTCCAAGAGCCCTCTGAAGAAGTAGAAGTATAAATAATTCATGAAATGTATAAATAGTAATAACTCGTATTTTATAGACAGTATCTCATATTAAATTTTTTTTAAACGGTATGCGAATAGCGTGAAGATTGGCCTAGTAAGCATATTATAATAAACTTGCTGGGTTCCTTTTCTTTGAAAGGAATGATCGGTGCATTAACATCAACTGAAAGTCATTGGCCTACTATATCAAATTTACACTCTGCTGGAATGGAGCAATAAAACTTGAGAGAAAAGTGGCATACGTGTTTCTAAGTTGCCAAATATAATATAATGTATAGATTGATTCTCTATTCCGCTTTCGTGGTTGTACACTCCATAATTTCAAAGGTATGGAACAGTGCGCACAGTGCTAGTGAACGGAAACCTCACTTGTTTACAATGGCGTCTTAGAAGACGGACTTTCCCAAGATTAGTCTTGTGTGGACGAAACAAAGCATTTTGGAAAAATTGGGTAAGCATTTTGCGTGGATTTTTTAAAGTTAGGTCTTAGCAACATGGATGCTGTGGACGCCTGCAAAGTTTCAAAGATGTGGGTTTGGTAATAAGGGAGGAGTTTGAGCACAAAGCCTCCCAAGTCCACTTATTTATATTTATAATATAAATCTATATCTAGATATTATGATATACTAGAATATAGATATATCACAGAATGGTTCGGGATAACATCCGGAGTAAGACAAGGTTGTGTCCTATCAGCACTACTATTTATCATATATAAGGATAGAATTACAAAAGAGACCAACAGGGGGCTCTCGTGGCCTAGAGGTTAAGGTGTTGGCCTCTCATTCAAAGGTCCCGGGTTCGAATCCGGGTAGCGACTTCGTTCATCTTTGTGAGTAAGGCTTTGAACTTTGGTCATCTGCGAAGAGTAATTCATTTAGGGCGTCTGGTTCTGTGTTGGCCTCTTGTTTGTTTGTTTTTTGTTTTTGTTTTTGTAAAGTGTTTTACGGCGCACGCAACTGCATAGGTCATATGAGCGCGCGGGACACACCTAATATTTTCAGTTGGTAGGAAATTTTGAATTTTGCCCGGGTGGCGGCCGAAGTCTACTCTTATCGATTTTAGACCACCAAGGGATCTTTAACGTGCGCAACTTGCACACGGGCCCTCCGAGATTTTTCGCCCTTGTCCGAGAAGGCTAGGTGTAGATCTTTCCTACCAGAAGATCAGGGGTGTGGCAGAAAGACAGCAGTAAGGAGGAGCCAAGGAGTAGCAGTAGAAAGGCTGCAGAAAGAATCAGGAGCCCAGAGGAGGGGGCAAAGGGGGTGAGGGGGTGGGGGCAGAAAGTGGAAATAAAGCAGACAACAGAACATTGCTAGAGAGCAGGAAAGGAGGTGAAAGGAGACAATTTTAGAGAAGACAATTTTTTGGTCGCTACCCGGATTCGAACCCGGGACCTTTGAATGAGAGGCCAACACCTTAACCTCTAGGCCACGAGAGCCCCCACCTCGGAGTTTGTCATACATTTTTAATCCCCTCTTTCCAGCCCCTCTCTCCCTCTCTCCCTCCCCCCCCCTCTCTCTCTCTCTCTCTCTCTCTCTCTCTCTCTCTCTCTCTCTCTCTCTCTCTCTCTGTGTGTGTCTCTCTCTGTCTCTCTGTCCCCCTTTGTCTCTGTCTCTCTCTCGCGTTCTCTCTCTGTATTATGCATTTGATCTTGTTTGTACACATGTTGATACTCATAGGTAAGTGGACTTGCATAATTGTCTTTAAATTCAACTTTACTTACTCGCCAAACACATGCCTTTGAAGGTTTGAGATAAGACTGCACATTTAGAATACCAATAGGGTCAACTTTTTACATTTAGGTTCTGTCTCTCTAAAACTGTCCTTGTCCTGTCTAATGGTTCCTGAAAACTTACCAATGAATTGAAAATTTACTTGTAATTTACATAATTCAAACGCAAAAAAGTGTCATTTGAAGTTTGTTTTTACTTTTTTATCTGTTATGGTCATTATTTTTTTTCACACCAGTTTAGGAATACTGGTAACGTAATTATTAATTGATTGTAATAATATACTGTAAAATAAATAACCAGTTACATCGATGTGCTTTTATGTACTCAAAATTTAAAATGTAACTCAAACTCATCTATGATTCAGCTTTGAATTTATTTTTCTCATATTACTGTCAATCTTCAGACTTCTCTGCAAGAAGGCACTGGTGTTTTAAGAACGTCTACCACAGAAGGCAGAAGGTCAAATAAACAGCTGGTCGTGTTTGTTTGATCCATTTTTGAGTATACATTTTACTGCCTCATTGAAATAGTAAAGGCAGTGCAGAACCAACAAGCGGCAAAGAACAAACTAGTATGCAAAATTCTCTTCCAACACTCAAGCTTAAATCATTAGGCAGCTCTTCCCATCCAATTTTACTTCTGTCACCCCCTTCCCCCTTGAAAAGACCCCTACCTACACTGCTGTGACCCTGTAAGGATAGGTTGATAGGGTGCTAGGTGGATAGGCTAGGTTCAGAGTAGGATTTTGTAGATAGTATTGCCATGGCCATGGCGGGGCGGGAGGGAGTTGAGGGGGCAGTTTAGGGGGGGGGGGTTGGGGGGGTTAGTGGGGCGGCAGGGGTAGATTGAGTCTTTTCAGGGGGAAAGGGGTGGCAGGAGTAGAAAAGGCTGGGAAGAGCTGCTTGCTGATTTTCAATTTGAGTGTTGAAGTGACTTTTGTATACTGGA
>NW_004797743.1:206297-218088 GCF_000002075.1 Aplysia californica
TGTTCTTTGCAGCGTGTTGGTGTTGCACTGTCAGAATTGTATCAGTGGTGTTGTAAAATGTATACTCAGTGGATCAAATAAACACTGCCAGCTGTTTCTTTGGCTTTTGACCATCCTGTGGTAGGTGTTCTGATACCACCAGCAGGACAGGACAGCTTATAGGATCACCTATGTGACTGGAAGACCGCATATACGTAGTGATGAATGATGGGCAGCCTGAGAAGGTAATTGTCTTTGAAATGATATTTCTTGCTATTCTAATCACTGACTTGTTAAGAAATTATATAACATATTATTTGTGTACTAAAAGAATATTCACTGGTGCGTGAGAAAGTTCCATTTTTCTTTCTTCAATACGATTCTGGAGGGATCGCCCGTGGGACTGGAGGACCGATGGATTATCTGCAGGACCGGAGTTCTGCCTGCTTCTCCGATAGAACGACGATATCGAGAATGTCAAGAAACGAGAAGTGATGAATAATGATCAGCATCAGAAGGTATTTGTCATTGAAGTATGTCTTGCAACACTATTCACTGAGACCTAAGTTCCTTAATTATTAGGACATTATTTAACTCATGCTAACTATAAAATTAGAATACCCATCGATGAGTCAGGTTTCACCGTGAAATGCCGTAAAACACCTACTCAAACATTTAATCAATCTTTGACACATTATACCCAACCAATCAATCAATCAATCAATCAATCAATTAATCAATCTTTGACACATTGTTTTCATCACCAGGACTGCCTACAGCACCGGTTCATCGCCTACAGCACCAGAAGATTGTCCATATCCACTGTATCGAGAAACAAGAAGTGTTGTAGGATGATATGCCCTAGAAGGTATTTGTCTTTGAAAGATATCTTGGCCTATTTAGACGTTTAAAAAACAATTAGAATACCCAATACTAGGTCAAATTGAAAGTTTCATTTTTACGTTTAGGTTTCTCACAAAAACTTCCCCTGGACTTCTAACGGCTCCTGAAAAAAGACAAATGTTGCTTGTAATTGACGTAATTCAAACGTAAATAATTGAAGATGTTTGCTTCAGTGTTGTTTCAAGGTTGTACTTCTTTTTTCCGCCTGCAATTGTCATGTCTTTCTTTTCACACTAGCATAGGTATACTGGTACTGTAATCTTTTTAATAGATTAAAAGGTGGACACAATGAAAGGTTTATACATTTCTTCGAAGAAAAAAAACAACTTTCTTTCTGTGTCACATGCTGCATTTTTTACCACTTAGCTCATGTTAATAGAATGTGTTGTATTTAAATAATCAAGTATGAAATAATTTAAATGCTTCAACATGAAAGTGCTTAACTCAACATTTAATAATTCAAACTGATTTCACTTTCAATTTATTTTTCTCAGATTACTGTCCCTCATCGGACTTTTCGGCAAGAAGTCACTGGTATTATCAGTAAGTCTACCACAGAAGGTCGAAGATCAAATAAACAACTGGTTGTGTTTGTTTGATCCATTTTTTGAGTATACATGTGACAGCATCATTGAAATAGTAATGGCAGTGCAGAACCAACAAGCTAGTATGCAAAATTTACTTCCAACACTGAAGCTCAAAATTATTAAGCTGCTCCTCCCACCCAATTCTACTTCTGTCACCCTCTCCCCCCTTTAAAAGACCCCTACTTACACTGCTGTGGCCAAGTAAAGATAGGTTGATAGGGAGCTAGGTGGGTAGGCTAGGATCAGAGTAGGATTTTGTAGATAGTATTGCCATGGCCATGGCAGGAGAGAATTGAGGGGGCAGTGTATGTTGGTTTTTTGTTGGGTTTTTTTTTTTTTTTGGGGGATGAGTGAGGCGGCAGGAGAAGATGGAGTCTTTTCATGGAGGAAGGGGGTGGAAGAAGTAGAACAGGCTGGGAAGAGCTACTTGCAGATATTCAACTTGAGTGTTAGAAGTGACTTTTGTATACTGGATTGTTCTTTGCAGTGTGTTGATGCTCCACTGTCAGAATTGTATCAGTGGTGTTGTAAAATGTATACTCAGTGGATCAAACACTGCCAGCTGTTCCTTTGGCTTTTGGTCATCCTGTGGTAGGTGTTCTGAAACCTCCAGTTTGGGCAGTCTGAGAAGGTAATTGTCTTTGAAGGGTGTCTTGCGCTCTACTCACTAACGTAAGACATATGTAACTTATGGTTTCTATTGTAAAAAAAAGTATCATTGGTGGGTCGATAGTTTCATTTTTGCATTTAGATGTTTCTGAAAACTGCTCCTTACCATTTACAAGTCCTGAAAATATACTTAAGAATTATACTTTTGTTATGATTAATGTGATTCAAATCAAAACAGTACGTAATATTGCTATCTACAGTTTCTCTGTCTTTTAAAAAAAAAGAAAATTGTTTACATTTACACTGACGGTTCTGGCTTTAAATATTTTTGCATTAAGGCTTCTCTAAAATACCTGTACTTGTCATATTATTAGTAACCCACCTTAAACTTCGCTGTACCACCTATATTGAACTGTAAGTATCTCAGGACTTTCTTTTCCGTTTTCATTACTAGGAGTTCCAACAAACCTGGAGGATTATCTGTAAGACTGGAGGACCAGAGGACCGTCAGCAAGACCGAGAAATGCCTGCCGTACTGGAGGACCATCAGCAAGAGCAGAATGCGACGTTCAAGACTGGAGTTGAAAGCTTTTTTTAGTGCTACGAAATAGATACTTATTCAAAAGCTTGTTTACCGTTTACCATGAAAAAAAACCCATGCTTCAATAGCCAATGTGAATATACTCTTCAGTTCTACTTTCTCTTACCCCTTTAGACCACATATTCTTGGCATAGCGCCGAAGGCTCATTGTTGACCAGCTAGACCTTTTTTCAAATCTTCTTTGTTCACACATTAAAACGTGTAACTCCAACCCCACGTTATTCACCCTGCAGAAACCATATATAATTGCAATATTGCATCATAAATGTTTCAATAACAAAGCCCCCTCATATCTTAGCGATCTCATCTAGATTTATGTTCCACCTAGATCACAAAGATTAGGCGAGAAAAGGAGGAGGTAAAAAATTCGCTGAAAGATCGTTTACCCACCTTGTTCGATCAGTTTGGAACTCTCTTCCTCTCCCATTGAGTCATACAACACCTGAGTCAGAAGTTAAAATTAAAAGGCATATCATTTTTAGGTTAGTAGGTTCATGCTCAGTACAATGTTATGTAAATGACTATGTATCCAGTTGTGTGTTTTGCGAATTGCATTGTGTATAATACGATTTTATGTATTTGTATGTAATCATTTCGTAACCATGTGCGGGCGTGCGCATGTGATAAGTAGGTTGTGTGTGTGTGTGTGTGTGTGTGTGTGTGTGTGTGTGTGTGTGTGTGCGTGTGTGTGCGTGAATATTGTTCGAACATGCATTTACATAAAGCGCCTAGAGCTGTGTTCACACGGGAGTGGGCGCTATAAAAATGATCTATATTTATTATTATTCTGACATAGTTCCAACCCCACATTGTTGAACCTTTGGAACTTGCATCTTGAGTTAGTGCCAACCCCACGTTGCTGACTCTTTAAAACTTGTATCTTGACTTAGTTTCAACCCCACGTTATTGACCCTTTAAAACCAACATATTTTGACTTAGCTCCAACCCCACGTTATTAACCCTTTAGAACCCATATATTTTGACTTGGCTCCAACCCCACGTTATTGACCCTTTAAAGCGTGTTTCTTGAATTAGTTCCAATCCCACGTTATTATTATTATTAAAAATTGTGTCGATAGTGCCGTAAAACATCTACTCTACTCGATCAACCACGTTATTAGCCCTTTAAAAGTTGTATCTTGACTAACTCCAACCCTACGTTTTTCACCCTTTAAAACCCATATAAAATTGTAATATACCATAAATGTTTGAATGACAAAGCCCCCTCATATCTTAGTGATCTCATCCAGATTTAAATTCCACCTAGATCACAAAGATAAGGCGAGAAAAGTTGGTAAAAAATTCGCTGAAAGAGTGTTTGCCCACCTTGTTCCATCAGTTTGGAACTCTTTTCCTCACCCATTGAGTCATACAACTCCTGCGTCTAAAGTTAAAATATCTTTAGACATCAATTTTTATGTTAGTAGATTCATGCTCAGTACAATCTTATGTAAATGACTGTGTATCCATTAGTGTGTTTTATGAATTGCATTGTGTATAATATGATTTTATGTTTGTATGTGCTCATTTCGTAACGATGTGTGGGCGCGCGCATGTAATAAGTAGGTGTGCGTGTGCGTGAGTGTGTGTGTGCGTGCGTGCGTGTACATATTGTTCGTGCATGCATTTACGTAAAGCGCATAGAGCTGAGTCTACACAGGAGTGGGCGCTATAAAAATGATCTATATTTATTATTATTCTGACTTAGTTCCAACCCCATATAGTTGACCTTTAGGAACTTGCATCTTGACTTAGTGCCAACCCCACGTTATTGACCCTTTAGAACCCATATATTTTGACTTAGCTCCAACCCCACGTTGTTGACTCTGGAGAACCCGCATCATGATTTAGCCCAAACCCCATTATCTTGACCTTTTGGAACTTGCATATTGACTTAGCTCCAACCCCCACGTTGGTGACTCTGTAGAACGCATATCTTCAATTAGCTCTAACCCCACCTTTACTTAGCTCCAACCCCCACGTTGGTGACTCTGTAGAACGCATATCTTCAATTAGCTCTAACCCCACCTTTACTTAGCTCCAACCCCCACGTTGGTGACTCTGTAGAACGCATATCTTCAATTAGCTCTAACCCCACCTTTACTTAGCTCCAATCCCATGCTGTTGACCACTTCGAACTTGTATCGTGACTTAGCTCCAACTCCTTGTTATCGACCTTTTGGAACTCGTATCAAATTTATGTATACACATACTGAACTGCCAATATGTTTTTCTGTCCATAAGTTAAAAAACAGTTTAAGAATTCGAAAAACTGAAATTTTCTTATATTTGGACAATCATCATAATCTTTTTTTGTGCCTTTCCTTTGAGCTGCAGGAGAGCTTTCAGAATTCTGGGTACAAAATTGAAACTGCGCAAAATCTCCTTTCGTACATAAAGCTGAAATATATGTATAATATTTAATAAATTTATAGTATGGAATCTATCCTACTGGTCTTTTTTTTTTTTTTTGTACGTTTGATTGGTAAGGTATTCATGTTTATTCTCTTTTCATCGCGGGTGTTTGTTGGGCGCTTCTTGAGGGTCCTTCTTTTCTTTCCCACTGCTATTTGTCTGCTACCTGTCTTACTTTTCATCTGCTCTAAAAGGCCATTGTATTTCAAAGTGTTTCATGATTCTCCTACCAAAAACGTGAAAGTCATGTTTTCCTTATCATCATCATATTTACTGTATACTGGTAGTTTTCTTTTTCAACTATCTCTTCTTCACTATTTCTTGGCTAATTGCCCATTTGTTTGAGCATTTTGTACTTTGATGTCATATTTATGGGTTCATCTTCGTCTTGTTTTCTTTACTCATGCTTTCATGCTAGATAAGATTACTAGAGTTTGTGGTACAGAAGTCAAGTCTCTTTGCCGTGGCAAACAGAGGACTTGAATTTGATGTCAGAATGGGAAGGACTTTAAAAAAAAAATCTTGTACGTATATCTGTCTGCCTGCTGGGGTGTTGTATCATTCTCTGCCCTGGTCAGACAAGCGTCCGGACCAAAGCAGTATTTTCCACAAATGACCAAAGCCGAGTACCACACGCGGAAGACCTGAGTTTGATTCCCAAATGGGGAGAGTTTTCGTCCCATATCTCGATCTTTCTGCTAGGACATCGTATCCCTCTCAAACCGAGTCTTCCCTGGCAGACAGGAACAAATCTCGTCTCCGAAATTATTTAAGGGGGTGTGTCCCGATTTGGCTCAAATTAATGGAATTTGAGTTGTAGGCATTTTAGCTTCCTCAGCCTCTCCTGCGACTATTTCATCGCAAAGAACCCAAAAACCCTAATTTCGTCCCATACCGGGCATGTTTGCCACCATCATTTCCTCATAAAGTCAATATTTTATTTTTCTTTATCGGCCGTTTTCTCAAAACACGACTTTTCTCTAAACTTTTAAAAATAACCCCACCATTTTTCATCCAATCTTTATGAAATTTTCACAGAATGGAAGAGATGTAATACTAAACATTTGTCAGTTGAAATTATGTATGCAATAAGATTTTTGTTGGTGGTGTCTTGAGTGTGGATTTTCACGATTTTTTTGCAAACTTGAATACTACCTCAGGAAAATTCATTAAAAAATGTTCTAATATGTTTAGGAAAAAACCCCAGAAATTTTCTAGATCTCATGTTTGAGAACACGCATGCAAAAAAAACAACAAAAAACAATCAATTTCCACGAGCAGTAAGCAAGGTATTCATTACGTAAGACATGTCAACAAAATCCAATATGGCCACCGCATCCATGGAAACGAAACTTTTTTCTCAAGTTTGATTGCATATTTTAAGACTTGTTTTAAGTGTGAAATGCGGTAAAAATTCGGTCCTCTAATAAGCGAGATATCCTTCAGGTGTAGCCTCCCCCTCCCCCCCCCCCTTAAACTGAATTGATTTGGGACGGGGGGGGGGGGGGCAAAACGCCAACAGAAAAAGCAACAATTTTAGTCCTAGTTGGTAGGGTTAATCAAGCTCAATCAAAATAACTCATCGTCAGATCCTCCCAATGACTTCCGGGGTCAAATTTTATGTGTAAACAAAGCGTGTGCGGAATAGGGCACTTTCTTTGAAAATGAACAGTGGAATCTGTCAGTTCGATGAATGACAAACTGGTAGACGGTGCTGCGTTCAGCTCATTTGATGAGCTTAGACTTGTTTCAACGATACAAACCAAGCTTCCTAAACTTTGAAGAGATACACAAGCAATTTGTAGTGAGACAATAGGCTTTCCACAAAGTTTTAGCATAGGTCTAAATCAAATTTTGTTTGTTTGGGTTTGGGTTTTTTTAACAACAGTCCATTCAAGACTACCATGTAAGGATTTTAATCGGGCAGCCCTCCTTGCAGGAATAAAACAATGTTTCAGTTTGTTTTCGCAAAGACGATCCCATTGACACAATAATAATAAGAAAGTTGTTAGGGGACTGTATAGCGCTACCCACGGGGGGACTGCAAAGAAACAATCTTTGAACTTTGGATCGAGGTCAACAAGGCATCATCAGACAGATCTAGATCCTGCTGATACATAATATCTAAATCTAGTTTAGTTAATTAGTTTGGTGGGAGAATCAAGAACTAGAGCCAAACACTTTTTTTTAAGGCGAATGTATCATTTAGATCGACAGGTTTGTTGATCTATCTAGGTCTAGATTTTCTATCTAGATTCTAGATCTAGATCTAGTAGTACTTATGATATAGACTGTCCACGACACTAAGCTGCAGTCTGTGCCTATAATAGCTAGGCTTAGATCTAGATCGAGTAGTAGGCCTAGTATTCGTACTACCAAAGATTCTCTACTTCCAAGGTATTGCAATCCTTCTTTGGGCTTTTTGTCCCACGCCCAGTGGGTCGCGCTAGAGGACTGCACAGTCCCATAACAACTTCCATAATAATATTACAACCGGTTTCCACGTCACCCGTTATTTTTTTTTCAATATTGTAATGGTCCTGTCCAAGATGTCTACTAGTCTAAAACAACAGCTTTTCCCCTTGTCAATAAGAAGGCCGTTTGGGCAGTATCAACTGTATGTTGTCAGCACATGTATAATCTGACCCCTGAACGTGTTTCTTTCTTTGTCCACCCACTTATCGAAGAGGGGAATCCACTGGAAATTCCCTTATTTGCACTACGTCATTCTCCACTTCACCCCATCTCGCATACTACCCTATTCCCTACACCTTCCCTGTATAGTACTTAGATGAATAGCTGGTTTATCTTAAACGTTCACAATATTTTCTCAAATTGGCGTTGATTGGCAATGGTGTTTGACTACACAACATCCCATCTTCCATGAACCCCTGATGCTGCACATTCTGTTTGGCATCGGTTCCTCAAATGAGACAGAATATTACGCTGGTCTTATTGGTGGGCAGTTATGCCTGGTTGGCTACTTTATATTTTCTAATTTCAACAATATCGACAGTGGGTTTTTTCCGTTCAGCCAGCTTTGAAGGTGTTCTGAGGCTGCAGCTGAAGAAAAGAGAGAGAGAGAGAGAGAGAGAGAGAGAGAGAGAGAGAGAGAGAGAGAGAGAGAGAGAGAGAGAGAGAGAGAGAGAGAAGAGAAGAGAAGAGGGGGTAGAAGATATGGAGCGCACCATAATAATGGAGATATGTTCTGGTTTTGTTAAAGCTTTATTTTGCATTACATTGCACCGTTATATTATTATGCATATATTTTGTGCTGCATGTATCTCTATAAAAAGGTATTTATGAAACTAAACAAAGGATTTCCTTTCCAGCTTCTCTTTCTCTAGTTCTCCTTTCCCCCTGTCTCTCTCTGTGTCTCTGTCTGTCTGTCTGTCTGTCTGTCTGTCTGTCTGTCTGTCTGTCTGTCTGTCTGTCTGTCTGTCTGTCTGTCTGTCTGTCTGTCTGTCTCTCTCTCTCTCTCTCTCTCTCTCTCTCTCTCTCTCTCTCTCTCTCTCTCTCTCTCTCTCTCTCTCTCACTCTCACTCTCTTGTTCCTCTCTCGATCATTCTCTTTTTCGATTTTTGAGTGTCATCTCTGGCACGGTTTAAATTTTGATCCTTATTTCCCAGTGTTGCCCTGAATAGAAACCAAATGAATACATACATGATATTTTGATATATTGCACTAGTTGCTATAGTAATCATAGAACCATTGTAAGACTAAATCTAATTATAAAAATCACATAATCACTTAACATTGTTTGCTAACCACAAGCATGAAAATGCAAAGAGCCCTCTGAAGAAGTAGAAGTATAAATAATTCATACAATGTATAAATAGTAATATCTCGTATTTTATAGACAGTTTCTCATATTAAAACGAAAGAAACACGGTATGCGGAATGGCGTGAAGAATGGCCTAGTAAGCATATTATAATAAATAATGACAACATTAAACAATCTTCATCCTCATACGAGCTTGGCGTCCTTAGCGAGCTGGAAGAACATGGAATCTGGCCGAGCCAACAGCTTGCTGGGAGCGTCGAACTCTGCAATTTTACCCTGGTCAAGCACCATCACTCTAGAAAAAACAAAAAAACGAAGGTTTCTATAGATCTATAATTGATCGGTCACGTCTAAAAAGAATGTAATGCAACGTCCACTTATTCTTTCCTCAGGATTTCTTAAACGGAAGTACAGAGAACCACAAACAAAGCCACAACCACACACACAATCTGTCTGTCTGTCTGTTTCTCTGTCTGTCTGTCGGTTTGTCTGTCGGTCTGCCTGTCTGTCTCTGTCACTCGCTCTCTTTTTCTCTTTTCGCTCTCTCTCTCTCTCTCTCTCTCTCTCTCTCTCTCTCTCTCTCTCTCTCTCCCTCCCTCTCTCCCTCTCTCTCTCTCTCAAACAGAGACAAACACCCAACTAGTTACACACACACACACACACAACCACACACACACACACACACACACACACACATACACACACATGCACTTACACACAGACACAAACGCACTTACACACATATACACACACAGTCACTTACACACCGCACTTACACACAGACACACACGCACTTACACACACAGACACAGACACACACACACACACACACTCACACACACACATACACACTCACACACACACATACACACACACACACACACACACACACACACACTTACACACAGACACTCACACACAAACAAATACACACACTCACACAACATCCCTCACCCATCCTCACCCTCTCACAGTAGCATTTCATCCCCCCCCTCCCCACCCCCACCCCCACCCCCACCCTTCACACCTGTCGTAGTCGAGCACTGTGTCCAGCCTATGTGCTATCGAGATGACCGTGCACTGGTTGAACTCTGACCTCAGCGTGGCCTGGATCAGCTGGTCTGTCTCTGTGTCCACTGCCGCCGTGGCTTCGTCCAGCACCAGGAATCGGCTATGACGTAACAGGCACCTGGCTAGACATACCAACTGGCGTTGGCCAACGCTGACGACGAACATAAAAATGGATAATTTTGAGTGACATCATGGTGAAATTCAAGCACTCGTCCCCTCAAAAAATCTTCTTTTTTTAAAAATAGAAGTATTAGAAGAACCCTACATTTTTCCAGCAGTTTGGATTTTAAAAATCTTTTTATTTAAAGGACATTTGTCCATTTAAAAGACACATTTCTCTGTGGATTTATTGATGGATATTTTATTATCAACCCATAATTATTATGTTTAACTGATTTATTGACACAATGAAACATTAGATAATTTATCTAAGTTGCAAATAGCATCCTGAATTTTGAAATAAATATCTTTAGGAAACTAAACCCATACAAAGTTTTTAAAACCAATCGATCCTTCATTCATTCAATAAATTGGCTATGAAGCTGCGCATCTGGTTTATCTATCTATCTGTCTGTCTGTCTGTCTGTCTGTCTGTCTGTCTGTCTGTCTGTCTGTCTGTCTGGCTGTCCGTCTGTCTGTCTGTCTATTTTTTTAAACATTAAAAACCAAGCCAGGGCTAAAACTAATCAATCAAGTTAAATCACAATGAAATGTGAACCCTACTCACCTGAGATGTTTCCCCGAGTCCCCACAGTCATAATCTAGACTATCGGGCAAACTCTCCACAAAAGACTTGAGGTGGGCGTGTTCTAGAGCGTCCCACAGCTCCTCCGACGATTTCTCCCCAAAAGGGTCAAGGTTCGCACGTAAGGTTCCCGCGAACACGACAGGGTCCTGAAAAGATTAAGTTGGTATATTCACGATTCATTTTTTTTTTACTGCCTTTGATATTTTTATGAAGAAGTGGTTACCGCCAAGACAGTCCTTTTCTCCCTCGGCATTAGTCATTATCATTTTCATCATCTTCAACAGTAGTGGTTACTACCACAATCACCACAACCTACATTATTATAATCATCATTATTATTATCATCATTTTCAGCAGTCAGCAGCAGAAATACCACCACCAGCAGCAGCAACAGCAGCAACAGCAACAACAGCAGCAACAGCAGCAACAGCAGCAGCATCAGTGGCAGCAGTAACAGCATACCAATAAAGGGTATATTTTATGCAATATGTGACAAGACTCGTCAAAGCTTGATTTATTTTTAGTGCAGGTGTTTTTAAGCCCCCATCGACACAATTTAGCCCATTTTAGAGTGGTGAAGGGCTGAGAGGAATAACAATCCCAACAGAAAAAGAGAGATCCTCGGTAAAAAAATTGATGTCTCCCCACTCGAAAATCGAACGTTTGTCTCCTGCGTGCAACAACGAGGCACGTCCTAACTGCTACACCACAGACGCCGATCATTGGTGCTTATTATGTCGTTTAATGATGTATAATACTATGTACATGTATATAAATTCCAAGTAAGCACATAGCCACAGTGCGCTTAAATATCAATAATACTATTATCATTGATTACCTGAGGGAGAATTGTCAGGTTCCTGCGTAGGTCATGTAGTCCTAGGCTTCTCGTATCCTGCTCTGACACTTTGATCTGACCGCTCGCAGCCTCAATGATGCGGAACAGAGCCAGAGCTAGAGATGACTTGCCTGCGCCTGTTCTTCCTACGACTCCAATCTGAAAAAAAATACGAACTTGGGTTAACTGAATAAAGACCAGAAATTCTAGAAAGTAAATAAAAAGACAACGAGTGAGAGAGAGAGAGAGAGAGAGA
>NW_004797743.1:219037-224847 GCF_000002075.1 Aplysia californica
AGACCCTTATGTCTATTCAGGTGTCCCAAAAACTGCATTTGTCGTTTCCTGATTGTTTTTAACATTGAGCGTTCCACGTGGGTTTCATCAAGCACTGCCTCATTTGATTTAGAAAAAAATCTATTTTCCTTCCACGATACTCTTAGCAGTCTCCTAAGAAACCACATTTCTGTTGCCTCTATTTTATTTTCACTGTCTTCAGTGATTGTCCAGCATTCACAGCCATTTAGAAGGGTTAACCAAACATAGCATTTCAGGACCTTCATTTTGGTGTTCATTGAGATGTTTCTATTTTTCAGGATTGGGCTCATTTTATTGAAACTAGACTTAGCCATTGCAGTTCTCCATTTTATTTCTGTGGAAGATTTGACATCAGATGTTATCATATATCCTAGATATTTAAACTGTTGGATTTGTTTGATCTTTTCACCTTTGCTAATGAGATTACAACTAGGATTTGTTGCTTTTTTGGATATTACCATGCATTCTGTTTTCTTTACATTCAACAACAATAATCCTTTACGTTCACTTTCTTTTACAACAGTATCTAGAAGCATTTGAAGGTCCTTTTCGGAGCCTGCTATTAAAACCGTGTCATCTACATACCTGATGTTTTTAATATTTTCTCCATTTACTTTGAGGCCTGGACGTTCTTCTATGTTTCTAAGGATTGTTTCACTGTACATGTTAAAGAGGTCTTGTGATATAACACATCCTTGCCTCACTCCTCGCCTAACCTGCTTATATTCACTGTATTCTCCATTAATTTGTACAGCAGCGTTTTGGTCCCAGTACAAATTTCTGATAATTCTTAGACCTTTTCCATCTATGTCTAGCTTTTCCAGTATTTTAAATAGCTCATCATGTCTAACTTTATCAAACGTCTTTGAATAATCTATGAAGCATAAATACTGATCTTACTGTGCTTTAATACATATTCTTTCCATTAACATTGTTAAGGTGAATATAGCATATTTGGTGCCCTTGTCAGGAACAAAGCCGAATTGCGTTTTAGATATCTCTGGTCTTACACTTTTTCTCAATCTTCCCATTATTACTCGCAGCAATATTTTTGTAAAATCACTCATAAGGCTAATTGTTCTATGCATATCACACTCAGTGACACCTGGTGTTTTAGGTAAAGCTATAAAAACTGACTTCATCATATCTTCTGGGATCTCACTGCTGTCATAAATAGCATTTAGGAGCTTTGTTGTTATTTCAGTGCCTAGTTCTTCAAGCGCGACAATCACTTCAACTGGAATATTATCTGGCCCTGTGGCTTTCCTTGTTTCATTTTCCAAATGGCAGCTTGTACTTCTGCTTTTAGTATTGGGGGTCCATTTATCTCATTCTTTATTACCGGTTTTTCTCCTCTATTATCTTTGAAAAGTTTTTCTATGTATTCTAACCATCTGTTTAAGACATCCCCGTTGTCCATTAAAATATCTCATCCTTTTGATCTTATGCATCCTGTATTTGAGCATCCTTTTATCCCACTTACTTCTTTGACTTTTGAATGCATGTATTTGCTGTCTTTGTTTTAGTTCTTCTCTATTTGTTGACACTGATCATTTATCCATGTTTCTTTTGCCTTATGACTGTTCTTGGGATATTACAGCAGTGGTTTCCCGTTGCCTACTGCCGGTTTGTGTACAGTTTTTCTGCTAGCCTTTGTCATCCACTGACAACCCACAAGGCAGTGGGGGCTTTGGTAAGATTTATGCCCCCCCCCCCCCCGGTCGCCAAGATGGTCCCTTATTCGAGTGTGTGAGGTATTTATTGAAGCACCTGTGCCACCAGGGTTCCCCTCTACTCTCCACGACCATCTCCCATTTGGTTCGCGACTGCTTAGCAGCTAACCTCCATATCTGGAGGTATTTCCCCTATCCACCACCCGGGGACACGCTGGGTTGGGTATGAGGACCCAATACTAAATCTTAGTACTCAAATGTTTTTTCTACTTAATCAATCAGACAACACCAGATTATCTAATCTACAAAACATACTAAAGTTTAAAGATAGTAGTGGAAAGATTTCGAGCCAGAATCCCACTGTCAGTAATTAGATGTCGCCAAGAAGATGTTGCTGCTGGTGCTACATCGACAGCAACAACAACAACAACTACTACTACTACTACTTCTACTACTACTACTACTACTACTACTACTACTACTACTACTACTACTACTACTACTACTACTACTACTACTACTACTACTACTACTACTTACTGCTACTAACTGCTAGTGCTACTACTACTACTACTACTACTACTACTACTACTACTACTACTACTACTACTACCAACCCACCTTCTCTCCAGGCTGAATGGTGCAAGACAATCCCCGCAGAACCAGTGGCAGCCCTTCTTTGTATCGGGTGGTCAGACAGTCAAGCGATATGTCCTGGCTCTGGGTCCAGTCTACCAAGGAGACTCCGTCATCGACGTACCACGGCGCCTGTAGTATGAGAAAGTACCAGGTTTTTTAGGGAATACTGTTCACTCTTTGGCGACAGAGAAAACACAAGTTTGAATCTAAATTGGGTCATTAACAATGCCACAGGCTCTTGTACATTTACTATTATTACGAATTTAGGCAATAGTGTTCAGTGATCAACTTCAGGGCTCTCGTGGTTTAGAGGTAAGGTGTTTGCCTCTCATTCAATAAGTCACAGTTTCGAATCCTGATAGGGACGGAAAATGTTTCTCATTTCACATCTTTTTCTGATCTACAATGTTCTGTCGTCTGCTTTTGTCTCCACCTTCTGTTATTACCCCTTCACCTCTTTTGCCCCCTCCTCTAGGCTCCTGACTCTTTCTGCAGCCTTTCCACTGCTACTCCTTGGCTGCTTCTTACTGCTGTCTTTCAGACACACCTTTGATTTTCTGGTAGGTAAGATCTAACAACTAACCTTCTAAGATAAAGGCAAAAAATCTCGGAGGTCCTACATGCAAGTTGCGCACGTAAAAAATCCCTTGGTGGTCCAAAATCGATAAGAGTAGGCTTCGGGCGCCACCTGGGCAAAATTCAAAATTTCCTACCAACTGAAAATGTTTGATATGTCCTGCGCGCTCATATGACCTTATGCAGTTGTGAGCGCCGTAAAAAAAACCTCACCAAAAAAAGAAAAGAAAAAGTTAAAAAAACAACCCAACCTCAGTGGCTGTGGTGGAGTATTCCTCCAAGCATTCCGTTGCCACCATGTGGGACTCCTGCTGTGACATGATGCGAACGAAGCGGCGAACACAATACATGGCCTGGGGAACACCAAGACAAAAACTGCATGTTAGAGTTAGAGAGTTAGAGAAAACAAAAGGGGCGGGGGGGGGTTACTCAGGAATAAAACGTACTTTGAATATTACGTCATGTAGGAATACAGACATTGCCTATCATGAAAGGAATAAGGATTAGAGCAAGCTAATGGTTCAGGTGCAAGTACTGTGTCATCAAGGAGGATTATATCTTAGCTTCTAATAAGTTCGAGATAGAGGGCGGTTCTTATAATTTAAGAAACAATCTCAAACGAAGGAGATCTGGGCAACAAGACAAGAAACAGGTGCGCACAAGCATCTAATATTGCGTAACGGTAATCTATTATTTTCATTTTAGTAGAAAAAATAATAACTACATTCTAAACTGAACAAACAGAATAAAACAGTTAAACGGACGGTATCACCAATTTCCGGGAGTGCATTAGACACACAAGAGATATCAAATATTTTATTCTTCTATTATTTTATTTATCTATTCATCTATTCATTTTAATTTCCGTCTTTTCATTTATCTGTATTCATATTTTATATCTGATCTCTTATTCAATTTTATTTTATTTTTTACTATTTTAGAAGGGTTTGGGGGTTGGGTGGGGTGGGGGTGGGGGCAAAATGTGTCTAGGACGAAATTGTTAGTGAATGCACAAAGTACTTACATCGGTACCATAACCCAGCACTGCACCAGTTAACCCTGCCGCCATGTTTAAATCCCAGAGCAGGAGCAGACGAGACAACGCCTCCACTAGCTCGGAAAGAAACGCCAGGCGCAGATTGTACCAAATGTTCAAGTTAGATCTTGTCTGGCCCAAGCGACTGTCGAGGAAGAAAGAAGGATGCGGAATCAAATATTGTTATTATGTCATTAATTTTTTGGCGCAGGCCTACACACGTTGACAATCTAGATCGGACGGACCATAAACTTAACACCGGACTGGGTTGAAGACTGGTTCTAATCTTCAATGGTGCGTTCATGTCAAAGGAGTTTCCAATGTAGTCAACCAACTTGATTCAATTCTATCGGAGATGGACTCTCCACCCATTGTCTATAAGAGATCCCGCCTGGGAAAATACCTTACGGTGTCCCAAATGGGGTCAAACTCGTACAAAAATAAACAACACTACTACGGTGTACAATTAATTGGTCTGAAGGCGTATTAACGGTGCCTTGGTGAATGGTGATAGATAGACTTATCTTTGGCATCCCGTTGTCATCGCAAATATGTAACTCCCCTTTCAACTCTGTATAATCATTTAAGAGGGGGTACCTCCAAACCTAACGCATATCTCCTTTAGAGAATGGGTGGAGAGTCTTAAGAATTCCCCCAAAAGACGCACCATAGGAAATTTGAACCTGGGTCATCCGCTTCGCAGTCACGCACGATCCAAATTGAGCTAACAATGCACCCGTGTTCCATTTAAATATTTGAATCACTCTTTACTATCAGAAGGTTTTTTCTGATATATTAACTCCTTAATGTGGTACATAATAAACATTTGATGAAGGAATGCGTATACTTATAATAGTAGTTTGCGCGTTTACAACGTAACTTTCTGCAATTTGGAATGTTCTTACTGTCACACAGCATGTGAATCTATATACTATTTTTTTAGAATACGGGTACAGTAACTAATTTATCAAACGAGAGATATGTAGTTTTAGTCATACTACATAAATACGAACAGGTAATTTGTTAAAAACGTTAGAACATCTAACCGTTTGAAATGGCAAAGTTCATTTGTTATCAAAATTCATTTCATAATGCCATATATAAGTCTAGGTATTTATATTCTTTTTTCCACACAAACTTTTCCTTCCAATGTTATACCTGTCAGCATCCAAGGCACACGCCATATCATTCATGACTTTTTGCTTAGAGCCAAAAGCCCGGATAGAAACAGCACCCTCAGTCGTCTCTTTGAAAGTAGTGAAGATACGACTGTGAGTATCCCTTGAGAGCTGGCTCGTTAGGGTGCTGTTTTTCCGAAATATAACCTGTGGTCGAAAAGACAAAAAAGCCAATACGTTTGAGATAAACTCAGTTAAACCGTCAAGTGACATTTTTGAGGCACACGTGAATTTCTTTCTGAAATGTTCAAACAGATATTAAACGTATCAGTGGAATGTTATAACAAAAAATGCTATACTCTCAAACGGACGATTGAGAAATAAAAGTTCCGAAGTGTCCATTACTACGCCAGTTTTGCAAGTGAAGTATAAGAAATAAACAAACAAAATCAAACAAGCATACAAAACAAACAAATAAATAACAAACAACAAACCAAGAGAGAAGATGGGAAAAATAATCAAAATATTTATGAAATAGAATTTAATAGATCCAACCACCAAACTTAAGACATTGTGTGTCTAAAATACCAGAAACGCCAATTTAACTCCCTCCCCTTCTTCTCTTATACCCTGAACACAAACACACACACACACACACACACACACACACACACACACACACACACACACACACACACACACACACACACACACACACATACACACACACACAAACAACCAAAACCA
>NW_004797743.1:225881-226898 GCF_000002075.1 Aplysia californica
ATGATGATGATGATGATGATGATGATGATGATGATGATGATGATGATGATGATGATGATGATGATGATGATGATGATGATGATGATGAGCCACTTACCTGTAGGGGTTGTCTCAAAAAAGGACATCGGACATCTCATGATGTTGTTCAGCAGTCTGTCGTGGTAAGCGTTAGTGGTCGCTCGCTCTTGTTGGTGGAGCAGTGCCTCGAAGGTCACAGAGCCCACGACTTGTGGGAATCAATAAACAAACAGTTAATAGAAAGCATTTGAAGAGCACAGGGGGAAAATGACGGTAACCACAAAGTGGAAATTGTGAGGGTGCCAATTTTGAAAGCTTTTGGACTCATATTTGTTTGGCTGGTGGTTTGTTGTTAAGTGTTGTTGAATGGTTAATCCAACAACAATAATCAACCAACAGTTGAACAGAAATACAGTTATGAGTGAACAAACGTTCAAAGTTGGTATCCTCGCGATTTCAGTTTGTGACTACAGTCGTTTTCCCCTGTAGTCTTCATTCGTATAGCGCAAATCCCCGCTCAACAACAACAAGCTCTATGCGCTTCACAATCTATGCTATTACCCGCTAAAACACAAAATATATTATCAAGATCTTTCGCTGTCTATGGCCGGGTACTCATTCCCACCTGGGTGAAGAGGAAAAAACGTATAAAGTGCCTTTCCCAAGGACACAACGTCGGGCCCGCGGCTCGAACCCCCGAACCCGCAAAACCTCACGATTACGAGCCCGGTTGCCTAACCACTAGGCCACCGACGCCACAAGGTAAGGTTTTATCCCAAGATCAGAGTAGAGCAACAGACCAGAAGAATCCCAAGAAAGAATGGGAAAAGAGAGATGGAACAGCCCTCATCCTTCTCATTAAAAACGAAACCTAACACACACCCTCTATTTTTTTCTTTCTCTCCGTCTGTCCCTTTTCCTCCTCCTCCTCCTCCTCCTCCTCTTCCTCCTCTTCCTCATCCCCTCCTCCTCCTCCCCCTCCTCCTCCTCCTCCTCCTC
>NW_004797743.1:228156-231273 GCF_000002075.1 Aplysia californica
GTGTGTGTGTGTGTGTGTGTGTGTGTGTGTGTGTGTGTGTGTGTGTGTGTGTGTGTGTTTTAAAAGAATATATAACATAAAAGGACGAAAATTGAATCGCAACAATGACAGCCATTGTTTAATCTGCCACTGGAAACCATGTAAACACGAGTTAGTGTATTTGTCCCTTCCAGTGGTATGGTTGTTTAATTGGTCAAAATCCTACTAGATCTAGTAGAGTAGTCTCCGCCTAAGATCCCGGTGTTCGGGAGCAAAAAAAATGCGGGATCTTAGGCGCAATGGGATCTTAGCCGACGCATCACGGTGACCCATGTTTAGGATTACAACTGGCAAAATAGCCTCACTTTACTCCAAAATGAACTGGCGTGACCCCGGGGTAGGTTTATGATTTATGGCGAGCAACGAGTGTCAACCGTGAAGACCAATCACAGTGGCATGAGACATGCCCTTTCCATTTACTATCCTAACGTAAGTCTCAATATCTACGATGATTATCCAGTCACTCCTCCCCTTTACCTGTCCAAAGTTGATATTTTTCCGTCTCTGACCGAGTTCCCCCGCCTTTGTCATTATGTACCCTTGTGATGCAACCACACCAGTTAAAATTCAGTCCGTCCCGCAAATTCGGTAGAAGAGACAAACGCAGAGTTAGTTTACAGTTCGATGCCATCCCTCCTGGGGCGAATTTGTAGGCCCTACACATCCAGCGTGTGATGTAAGGTTAGATGGAGTGCTCAAATGCGGGTGCGATGTTTGGGGTGAAAACAGTAATATTAAACCAACCACAAGTGAAGAAATTATTAATAAAACATTTAGAATCGTTTGGAGATTCTTAGATTGAGTACTGTATTAAACAGAAGTTTGATTAGACAGAAAATTAGACAAAACCATGGTAGGCCTACCTTTTTACCAGATTTGCTAGACTTCTTGGAATCTTTCCCTGATTTTTTCTTTTCCTCCAACGAAATATCACTCCCGGTATTCTCTTCTGGCTCTTCACCTTCCAGCCCTTCAGTCTCCGTTGGATATTCTGTCAAACTATTTTGGCGGCTGTAGGAAGTCCCCGGAGTTTTCTGGGAGTCTTGAGTGGGTCCTGTGCGTCTTTTTCGTAATACAGTCTCGGGTCCAGCCGTATCAATTGTGGGCACGAGGAGTGCAGTGAGCTCGGGAGCTCTAACGATACAGTAGAGGAACATAATTCATAGTCAGCACGATTAACAGAGGGTGGTTGGCGGGTGTTCTTGCGGGGACTCTTTGTTTAGTTATTTAGTGAAAATTCAGTTGGAAATTTACGACTCAATGAAGGGTAAAGAAGTAGAGATATTATTATTATAATTTGGGTGATTTTTCTTGACACACCCACTCTTCGTCTCGGGTTTTTGTGTGTCTGTGTGTTTGTGTTTTGTTTGTTTTCGTTGTTTTGTTGTTTTGTTGTTTGTTTGGTTGTTGTTGTTTTTGGGGGTTCTTTTGTTGCTGTTTTTGCTGTTGTTTGTTGTCTTTCAATCGACATACATATTCATTTTGTGTTCCATTGGTTCGTTCACGCATTCCGTCCCACATTAATTACCTTCGCTGGCAATTTCGATTGATCATTATTTAAAACTTTACATACTCAGCTCCGAAGAAGAACGACATTTAGAATCGGCAATGAAAGTATTAAAAGCTGATCCAAGCTGGCTAAATAAATATCTGCAGCTATTGTATACAAGAATCGAATCTATTTCAATCATTGTGTCATTGTGTTAATATTACTACATGTATCAGTTCTACTGATAGTTAGATAGATAGATAGATAGATAGATAGATAGATAGATAGATAGATAGATAGATAGGCAGACGAATTGATGGATGGATGGATGGATGGATGGATGGATGGATGGATGGATGGATGGATGAAGAGATGGAGAGATAGATGGATGGTGAAATGGTTTGGGTTTAACGCCCCTATCAACACAATTAGGTTATTAAAGGAGCGGGGCCTCCTAGTTTAACGTCCGTCTCCGAAAGGAGTGAGCCAGATGGGAAATTCGTGTAAAGTGTCTTTCCCAAGGACACAGCGTTGGACCGATCTGAGGCTCGAACCCCCAAACCCGCAATCTCACGATTACAAGTCCGGTAGCCTAACCACTAGACTACCGACGCCACTTGGGTGGGTGGGTGGGTGGATGGATGAATGGATGGGTGGATGGGTGGATGGGTGGATGAATGGGTGGGTGGATGAATGGATGGATGGATGGATGAATGGGTGGGTGGATGAATGGGTGGATGGATAAATGGAAGGATGGAAGGATGGGTGGATGGATGAATGGGTGGGTGGATGAATGGGTGGGTGGATGAATGGAAGGATGGGTGGATGGGTGGATGAATGGGTGGATGGGTGGATGGGTGAATGGGTGGATGGGTGAATGGGTGGATGGGTGGATGAATGGGTTGGTGGATGAATGGATAGATGGATGGATGGGGGCAAAACAATAAAAAGGAGGGGGGGGGAGAGAGACTGAAATTGATAGGTATAACTTGAGAATGAAGTAAACTAAAGCAGATTGAAAAAATATATCAGAACAGAGGTGACAAACAAAGAACGTTGAATTGACCTGCTATTTTGCTCTTCAGATCCAGAACCTCCTTCGTCTTCATCCAACTTGACGCTTGTGTTGTCTGAAGATTTCATCAAAGGTGGGAAATTAGCTCTAAAGTAGCTCACTACCCGATGTGCGAAAAAAGCTACATTTAATTTCGTGCCAAATGACATGACAGCACACTATTTCTCGGTGGTTCCAACAGTTTATGCCCACGCCAGTCTTATCATTTGCTTACTTGTTGCTGTTGATGTTGTCGGTGTTATCGTTGTTGTTGTTGTTGCTGCAATTATTGAAATTGTTCTTATTGTTGTGTTATTGTTGTTCTTATGATTGCTGTTGTTGTTATTGTTGTTGTTGTTGTTGTTGTTGTTGTGGTTGTTGTGGTTGTTGTTCTTCTTGTTCTTCTTGTTGCCGTTGCTCATGCTATATTTTTGTTGTTTTTGTTGTTGTTGTTGTTGAAGATGATGATGATGATGATGATAATGATGATGATGATGATGATGATGATGATGATGATGATGATGATGATGATGAT
>NW_004797743.1:231793-247771 GCF_000002075.1 Aplysia californica
CACCTCCTTTGCCCCCCTCCTCTGGGCTCCTGGCTCTTCCTGAGGCCTTTCTACTGCTGCTTTTTGGCTCCTTCTTACTGCTGTCTTTCAGCCACACCCCTGATCTTCTGGTAGAAAAAATCTTCACCGATTCTTCTCGGACAAGGGCAAAAAAACCTCTGAGGTTCCGTGTGCAAGCTGCGCACGTTAAAGATCCCTTGGTGATCTAAAATCGATACGAGTAGGCTTCGGCCGCCTATGGAAAGTGCCATGAGAAGTTTCGTGGACAAGAATAAATTAATAAATGAGCTAACAAATTTTAACACGGACAGACGAAAGTGAACCAACTATAAGATACATCTGCGGGAAAAGACGATTGAGTTGTCCTAAAAAAAATCTAGAACATGAAACCCCTTTGCATGCCAATGACGGTATTTATTGCAGAAAAGGAATAAGTAATCCTTTTTAATGTAGATGCTTTTTTCGCCCCCATCAACACAATTCAGATCATTTACGAAGCGGGCAAAAGTGAGACAGACATGCAAAATAAATATTTATAATGCGTAGAAATACGGTTGTGAATATTATATTTACTAATGTAATTTTCAACAATCGAGTCTTTCGCAAGAACACTCCCCAGTGACCACTCATCTAAACCCCATGTCGTCACCGACACTTGTTTGGAATTTTCTTTGAGTAGGAACTCATTGACCACGGTAAAAACGGTTCTTCTTTCATTTTTGAATTTTTGACAATCTACAGAGTCTAAACATTCTCCTATGCAGCCTTCCTACCTCTACTTTTCGGCTCCTTCTTATTGCTGTCTTTCAGTCGCACCCCTGATCTTATGGTAGTTAAGGTTACGTGAGCAAGTTGCGCGTGATAAAGATCCCTTGGTGTTCCAAAATCGATAAGAGAAGGCTTCAGCCGCGAACCGGGCAAGATTCAAAATTTCTTACCAACTGAAAACGCTTAACGTGTCCCGCATGCTAATATGACCTTAAGGGAGAGAGACCTTACCAAAAAAAAGAGAAAAAAAAGTATATTATATATATAATATTCTACAAACTGAAGTTGCTCTCATCGAAAAACGAAATTTCAACAGAACAAACGAACCTTGTTTCTCAGCATCCCCTCGGGGCCGATGACGTTCTGGAAGATGTGTTTGCCCACATAACTGTCCACTGCACTCAGCGGGTCGTCCAGCAGGTAAGTGTCAGCCTGGCTGTACACCGCACGTGCCAGGGACACGCGCTGTTTCTGACCACCGGACAGTGTCACGCCCTGGAAAATGAAAATTGAAACGATGGCCAAAACTAGTGGGAAACTATCAGAGCTGCGCACTTTTGAGAAAAAAAACTATCAAAGCCGCAAGCTACTGAATGGGCAAAACATACGAAGGACAACTTTGTACTATGAAATAAAGGTTTCGATGAAGGTTACGACGACGACGACGACGACGACGACGACGACGATGACGATGATGATGATGATGATGATGATGATGATGATGATGATGATGATGATGATGCGGATGATGATGATGATGATGATGATGGTGATGATGATGATGATGATGATGATGATGAAAATATTTAACGAAATAAATTATTTCATCTATTCATTCAAAATAAAAAGAAAAGAAAAATACAACTTCCACTCCACTGCAAAACTAAAAAGATATTACAAGTACAATACGAACAAGCGCTTTACTTCACAGTACCGGTATCAAATCAAGCGCTGTAAGTTGTAAAGCATTTGTCGAGGATGATAGAGAGTCGCAGTTGACTCTGGTGAAAATTGAAGTAGTGGGGGGGGGGGACACCTAGATGAGTTTCTAATCTCTATCGAATAAAATTACGAAATTGCAACAAAAGACAACCTTTAGAGGAGATCTTGTAAGGTGCGCACATGAATAGTCTTTAAAAAACATCAACATTAAATTGTATCTGTTATTCACGTAAACGGGTTTTCGAAGAATACCCAATGGACGACAGAAATGCCGATTTCTCCAATTTCATTACTTTGACGAGCGCCTGCTTTCACAACGATGCCACTCAAATAATAATATAGTTGAAGAGAACCAAGACTAGATCAGGCAGTACGCTGAATTCAACATCACTTCACTCACTTTCTCTCCAAGCAGTGTGTCCTCGCCGTCCACCAACAGTTTGAGGTCATGAGTAAGGGCGCACGCTCGTATCGTCTGCTGGTACATATCTGGACTCACAGAAGACCCAAACAGTATATTTTCTTTGACAGTCGCTCGGAGGATCCATGCTTCTTGTGCTACATAGGCAGTGTGACCCTGAAATGCCCGATTAATTAATACTAATTCGGACTATGAAATAGAAAGCTTTTTTTTCAGGAAAAAAAACTCGACTACAAAATAATCACACAGAAACCGTTCATCGTATTTATGACCTGAGTGGGCAAGGGTAAATTAATGAATGAGCTAGAATATTTTTATGCGGACAGACCAAAGTGAAAAGCAATGGCTCATTTATTAATTTACCTATGCCCACAAAACTCCACGTGAGTCTCGAAAATTGCTCACCATAATGTTAATGTTCTTTTCTTCAATGCTCAGCGTCACAGAGTGAGCACAAAGAGCCCTCGTTCGTTTACGTAGGTGACGTCACTGCCGCAGGCTATATCACTAACCTATATTTTATAACCTCTTTGATTGGTATAGTGTCAAAACTTTACTCAAACTAAAGAGGTTATATTTAGTACTAGACTTCGTGGCAGTAGTGTCCCCCCTTCCCACGTAAACGAACGTGGACTGCGTGTGCCCACTCTGGGAGGCTGAACCTCATAGACAAGACATTCGCAATTCAACAGACGAGTGAGTACTTTCCGAGACTCACATGGAGGCGTCTGGGCGGTGAGGAAATTTACAAGCTTGCACTGAAATATATTATGGGGTCTGAGCTTGGCTTTGGACTGAGAAGGCCTAGGGTCTGAGCGATGTTATATAGGCCCTACGAGAGCTCGTGGGGAGCAGGATGGGGGGCTCAGATTGTTCATGTAAATGGAGGCGCAAGCGCCGTAAAACTTTACTAAAACAGACAAAACCTAGAGTTCACCTTCATCAAGACGTGGCCACTGAGTCTGTCAATCTCCCCGAGCAGGGCAGAGAGAAGAGAGGACTTCCCGGCTCCGACCGCCCCGACAATGGCGACCAGACCGCCCTCTGGTACAGACAGGTTCACGCTGGGGACACAGAGAGCATTGCACACGTTATTCCCCAAGTGTTTTTTCGTTTGTTTGCGAGGACTTGTTTGAATTCAAGGGTATTATACACGAACATATAAAGGCCTTGAACATCAAACTTTCCTCACTGGCAAAGCTAAAGGCAAACGAGCCAGAGGTAGACCCTAAAAACAACTTTTTATAGAGCCAAAACAGAAGAATGACGAGGAAGATCAATTTTTAGAGAGCATTCGGGCAAACAAATGAATGGGGTACCACGATCTCCGATGTCTGCCACAGATCTGGCACTTGATGTTGATATAGGAACAATATTAATGAAAGCTGGAAAGGTGGAGCTGATTGCCGGGGAAAAAAATATAATCAACAACCTGGTCTTATTCGGCTGGATGAACAGTTCGAATAGAAGCATTAAAACTGAGAAGGGTAGCACATTCTTATGTAGAACATTTATTTTCCGTCAAATCAAAACTTCATTTGCAAAGAATTACAGAAAATGCAATCAAATATCACTCTGTTCGTGACGCCTGCGTGCTCGTACCCTACCAACTTTACTCTTTCCCCTCTCTCTCTCTCTCTCTCTCTTTCTCTCTCTCTCTCTCTCTCTCTCTCTTTCTCTCTCTCTCTCTCTCTCTCTCTCTCTCTCTCTCTCTCTCTCTCTCTCTTTCTCTCTCTCTCTCTCACTCTCTCTCTCTGTCTCTTTTTCCCCTTTTATCAAAGTTAGGACCACAAAGGGATCTTTAACGTACGCAACTTGCACACGGCACCTCCGAGATTTTGTCGCCCTTATCTGAGAAGGCTAGGTATTATATCTAACCTACCCTAAGACCAGGGGTGTGGCTGAAAGACAGCAGTAAGAAGGAGCCAGGGAGCAGCAGTAAAAAAGCCGCAAAAAGAGTCAGGCGCCCATAGCAGGGGGCAAAAAAGGGGGGGGGGGTTGAAGAAAGCGGAGACGAAAATAGATTACAGGACATGGTTAGAGAGCAGGAAAGGAGGTAAAAGGAGACAATAATAAAGAAGTTGTTTCAACCGCTGTCAAGTTTCGAACCCGGGATCTATTTAATGAGAGGCGAACACCGTACCTTTAGATCACGAGAGCCGCGCGACAAAATACGTATAGATTCTACACATTTAGTCTTACTCTGTCAGAGTGGCTTGGGATCGTCCAGCCTCCCATGTGAAGGTCCCATCCTCAATAGCCGCGGCCGGACCTAGAAAAGACCAAGCACCGAATACCTTTTTATCATACAATAGTTCGATGTACACTGGATAATACCAAATACTGCAAGTTATTAGATGGTTATCGCCTTTTCGAAAATTCCATTTTCTATTTCAAAGGATATTCGACAAACAATATCACTGAAAAAAAATTAAAGAAACAGCAAACAACAACAACAACAACCCAAAACACGTGAACCCTATTCTATTTCGATGGAAAGCTGACAAACAATACAATTTTTAAAATATGTTGATAATAAAAGCTATGCAAAACAAAATCATTGAGAAACAAATAGGATTTGCAGCACTTACATTAAGCTTATCCTTATTATGCGTTATATAGAAATACTTTTTTGTAGTAATAGTTGCCTTCAAGGCCTTTAACAGCTATGATGAAAGAATTACCAAAACTAACTGCCGCTGTTGTGCCTTGATTTACTGCGATTTTATAAAAGTATTGATACACCTCCTCCCCCCGCCCCACCCCTCTCCCAATTTTTTAAATTATTGAAACAAGATAAAATCGTCTTTCAAGTATAAAATCCTGGCTCCTGGGTAGAGAGTTGAGAGAATTTCCCAGGCCGGACTCAACCAAAAATGGCGGTGCCTCACACAGAATGGAGCCCCTTGGTGTGCGTACTAAGCAAGGACTTCAGAATCCCAATTAAATAGACCCCCACCTCCCCTTTCTCTCTCTCTCTCTCTCTCTCTCTCTCTCTCTCTCTCCCCTCCTCTCTCTCTCTCTCTCTCTCTCTCTCTCACACTCTCTGTCTTTCTTTCTCTTTCTCCCTTCTCTCCCCTCCTCTCTCTCTCTCTTTCTCTCTTCTCCCCCCCCCCCTCTCTCTCTCTCTCTATCTCCAGGATTTGCGGTTCTCAGCAACCTCCATAACTATAACCTCCTTGGTACTATGTCAGATAAGTTTTGAATGAAGTACCTAACTTTACATGGCGTCGGTGGCATTGTGGTTAAGCTCTCAGACTCGCAACCGAAGGTCGTGGGTTTGAATCCCGTCAGGGGTCCGAATTTGTGTTCGTCACTTCACCCAGGTGGGAATGGGTACCCAGCTATAGATATTGAAAGATCTTGTCATTTTGTTAGTGTGTGAGCGCTTAATCAGTTGCTTGCACTGCATGCTTCCCGAGAAGCGGAGGTTGTTTCTGAGTGTTCTATGGTCTGCTGGGGTAAAAATAATAATAGTGTGTAAAGCGCATAGAGCATGCTGTCGAGCGGGAATACGCGCTGTACAAATGCTATCAACTTAGTGATCATGATTACATTCACCCTTGTACCTTCGTCTGACAGTTCTTTATGCACTACATACTCCTCAGCGTCTGCCTTGGTGAGGAAGTCTTGCAGCTTGCGGTAGGCGATCTTTCCCTCTGTGACGGACGGCAGGGTGAACACTAGATCGTTGAGGGGGCGGTTTAGCTTTTGGAAGAGCGAGATGGCCACAAAGGCAGTGGACGGCTGGAGCTGCCCGTTCATGTAGATAAACAGGGCAAAACTACACACACGCACCTGCAATGCAAATAATAATCAGGGTAAGACGTGACGTTCCGGCACTTGCGTGATGCAGTCCATTAAACTAAACCATCCGGTGATTCACATAAGGGCAGTTTCGTTTATTCCACCCCAGACCACCCCAAACCATGGCAGTCTGGAGGCCTCTGTTCTTCCTTGACAGATGTTTACGTCCAAAATCTAACTAACACAGTCCATGTCCAAAGAAAAAGGTTTCGTGTCAATAGCTCTTAAACGAAACAAAAATTACACTAATGAGGACATGTAATGTTAAGTCCAGGTTTGGATGTGACTTCTCTGTTTGAAAATATCATCAGAAGATGCTGTTCATTGCAGAGTCAATAATATTCTCTTTTCATTTGATATTCAGTACATGTCCGTACCATCAGTGTTAATGGACCTCAATACACATACAAGCACTATAACGTTTCTTTGATTTCGCACAATTTTGAAAAGCCTGACTTTTTAAGGTCAGTTTTGAGTGACCATATTTTTAATGTCTTTTAACATGAAATATTAAAGATGATGCAGAATTTGTTTTGCTTTAAATTAGTGTATTGCATGGGTAGGTAGTGCAGGGCTTCAAAACGATAATTGGGTGATTACATTTTAAAGTTCTTTTTTACGCCACTGTATGCTATTCCATGCTGTTCAGGTCAAAAATACTAAAAAGGATCAACTAGCTCAAACATTTAATTCTGAATTGTAGGTACGGACTGGAGTATGAGGATAAACTTCTTCTAGAGTGCTACAATGCATGTTATACAACGAGTAAGTTACCAGAAAAGGTACAGCGCGGCTGATCACTGTCAGGCCGCTTTCCGTTATAGCAATCTTGCTCTTCAGTGCCATTTCAGAGTTCCAAATGTCCTTGATTTTTTTGATAAATGGTTCTTCCCATGCATACAGTTTGATAGCCTGGAGATAGATTTGTAAAAAGAAAACAGCTAATAAAGCCGGCCAATATTTAAAATAATATGCTTATAATGAAACATAACCATTTTCATCAACACATACACTCTCGTTTGCTTTTGGCAAAAAGTGAAATTAAAAATTCAAGGAGCAAAAAAATGTTTGTGAGGGAGGCATTGTGGTGAAATCAGGCGCTGTTCAAAATAATGATATTGAAGAAAACGGCATTTCTTTTCCCATTTGGCTTTTTTTTTGGGGGGGGGGGGTGCTCAACACATTGTAGGCTACGTTCAGTTAAAAACACATTACTGGGCGGCCTTTACTGGGAAAAACTGTGATGAAAGGCACAAAAATGGAAATTTACAGTTTCCTAGGACTCTCAAGTTTGGAAGTCGCCAAACTTTGGCGGCCATTGTCTCTCTAATGTTACTTCGGAAACCAAGTGACCCCCGCCTGCTTCAATCCAAAATAATTCAACGGCCATTGAAGATAGATATATCAGTTTTTCATCGAAAGCAGGACAAGTAAACAAGCTTTAAGATGACGCCAGTAACCCCATGTACCCAAAAACTGACGAGAGCCTGATTCTACCTCGTCATGACACATTTTAATGTTATTCTAAACGTGTAAACTTCACATTCCTGATTTAGAACGGGTGCCTGGAAAGACCTTATGAATGGCAATATAATATTCAAAGTATTATTGTTCAAATATATTCGTACTAAATAAGGGTATTATAACCAATGTTTCAGTACTTTACTTATAAGAACAAACTATATGTGCGCCTCAGAGAGATATACTTTTCTTAAATAAAGTATGGCCAACTTGATTTTTTAAACGTATGTATGTAAACATAAATGCATAAACATGTGCACATAAATGAGAATATGTAAGCGTAAATCACAAAGACAGACAGAAGAAGTCCCCCTTTGCTTTGGACCGAATAATCGTCTCTATGGTAGGCACTTAACGACTTTTCTTCAACACATTATTGGTACTGAAAAGTCGAGACTTCCGACTGATAGTAGTGATAGGGCGTCTCCAACATCTACGTTCAGGAATGTCTCGTAATAATAAATAGTGAATAATAATAATAATAAACACTTTATTGATCACGGGTGGGAAATGTTGTTTACGACAGCAAAAATACACGAATAAATTTTATACAAAATTAAGCGCACAAAATACAAACCAAGAATACCAAAACGCAAATATTACACCAATGCAGAGCAACAATATGGGGATGTGACCAACGCTCAACAACCACTTCTCAACACAGCAGTGCACTCACAATCTTAGCTACAAAGTAGTACCTTGATGCCGTTAAGTAGTTCAGTGAGTGCTTTAGTTCTTTTGTCCCTCAACTCCGTTCTCTGGCCATGTATCTTTAGGAGGCGGGCTGCTACCCATGAGTTGACAGGTAAGAGTAGCAGCATGATTGTCAGTCCGGCAAACGCTCCGACACCCAGCCGGAAGTACAGGAGGTAAAGGCTCAGCATCACCTGCCATGAGAGGTTGTAGGACGTGATGTCTGTGTTTCAAGTCATTGCAATAGTTTTATGCACCCCATCGGTATTATGTATATATATATAGTGGGGGGGGGGCCTCTCGTGGTCTAGAGGTTACAGTGTTCGGCTCTCATTCTATAGGACCCGGGTTCAGAAACCTGACAGCGACGGAAAATTTCATCTCTAAAATCATCTCCTTTCACTTCCCTTCCTGCTCCCTAACCATGTTTTGTCCTCTGCTTTCGTCTCCACTTTAAGCACACACCCCTCCCCTCTTTTGCCCCCTCCTCTGGGCTCCTGACTTTTTCTGCAGCCTTTCTACTGCTACCCCTTGGCTCCTTCTGGCTGCTGCCTTCAGACACACCCATGGTCTAAGAGTGTGTAAGATCTAACACCTTGCCATCTCGGATAAGGGCAAAAAAACTCAGAGGATCCATGTGCAATTTTAAGTTGTGCGAGCACAGTAAAGATTCACTGGAGGTACGAAATCAATAAGAGTAGGCTTCGGTCGCTACCTGGGCAAAATTCCAAATGACTTCCTACTAATACCTAAAATGTTGAATGTGTCCCGCGCGCTCATTTGACCTTACGCAGTTGCATGGGCCGGAAAACACTTAACTAGAATAACTAAACCCATTGTTACAATCGAAATCATTTTGAGGTCCGGCTGCTCCCATCGTTATAATTCAAATCAGTTAAGGGTCCGGCTGCTCCCATCGTTATAATTCAAATCAGTTAAGGGTCCGGCTGCTCCCATCGTTATAATTCAAATCAGTTAAGGGTCCGGCTGCTCCCATCGTTATAATTCAAATCAGTTAAGGGTCCGGCTGCTCCCACCGTTCTTTCAAGGCTATAATGTAACAAGGTTAAGTGACACACAGCACCACATTTGAAGGATATGATGGCAGCTTCTACACTCAGAAATCGAACTCGTTTACCATAAACGACGATGGCTAAGATGTGAACTCAGGTTAAAAACAGTTCACACTACGTCGTTCATCTGCTACAGGCAAGAGATAGGAGTGGAGAGAGAGAGGACAACTACAAAAAGTGAGAAAGAAAAGCAGAGAGAAGAGGTAGGCCCACAAGCGTCTGTGGTGTAGAGATTAGACCCAGAGCCCATAGGCACGATTGGTTCGGTTCGGTTAGCTAACCAGACTGAGGAAGCAAAGCGGCCATCGTAGCACAAACCGATCACTCAACTCGTCGAAAAAAAACCCAAACGCGTTTGTTTTCACGCGATGCGTCGGACGATCGGTTGGTGATCGGTTTGTCGATCCCCCAATGGGCACTCAGTTTTACGCGCTTCGCTGTCGCGCCTAGGAAACTCGAAAAATAGCTGATGTCCCACAAGTCTGGAAAGACGCCATCATTGTCCCCCTCCTCAAGACCTCCAAACCAGCATCGGAACTAACGTCGTTTAGACCGATAAGCCTCACATCCTGTGTCATCAAAGTTATGGAGAGAATGGTATCTGAACGACTGTACGACATGGCCGAGCGGAACGGCTGGTTCTCCGAACTGCAGGCTGGTTTCAGGAAGGGGAGATGTGTGGAAGACCAAATTCTGAGAATTACGCAGATTTCCGATGGCTTCCAAAAGAAGGAGAAATCGCTACTCGTCCTCCTCGATTTTTCAAAGGCATACGACACGGTCTGGCGAGAACACCTACTCCTCACCCTCCTGGACAGAGGTATCCCAGATACATACGTTTTACGGCTGAATGACTTCCTTCAAAATCGTCAAGCCAGAGTCCGATTCAATGGAATACTGAGTAATAGCAGGAAAATGAACAAAGGTCTCCCACAAGGTTCGGTCCTGGCACCCATCCTCTTCCTTTTTTATATGGACGAACTGGCGAAACTACTTCCGGACGATCTCACAATTTCACTCTACGCTGACGACGTCTCCATCCTCGCTTCATCACGCACGACACGAGACGCCGAAAGCCTGGCACAAAGAGCGGTGGACATCGTTGCTGACTGGAGCAGGCGATGGAAACTCACGCTAAACGGCTCAAAGAGCGAGACAACATTCTTCACGCTCGCAACATCTGACTCGGAATGGAAGCCGTGCATCACGATTAATAATTCGTCAATTAGGTATGAGCCCTACGCAAGACTCCTGAGAGTCACACTCGACCGCAGGCTCACGTTCAGGAAACAGGTTGAGACAGTAATAGCTAAGGCCACACAGAAGATGAGGATGCTCGGCGCTGTAGCGCACTCAAGATGGGGATGGAGGAAAGACGACCTACGCAAGGTCTACCTCACTCATATACAAAGTGTTCTCAACTTTGCGAGCAGCAGCTGGCAACCGTGGCTGAGCAAAACTCTGATAAATAATCTGGAGGTGATTCAAAACAGATGTCTGCGAGTGATTACCACCCAAGCCCAGTCCTCACCGATCGAGGCACTTCGAGCTGAAACGGGGGTCCCAAGCATTCAGTCCACCATAAATGCTAACTGTCTCCGATCAAGAGAGAAGGCCCTCCGACTGAACAACGACCACCCTCGACGAATTGCGGCAACGGAACAAGTGCACAGACGCCTAAAAGGACGCAGGGATTTCCGAAAAGGGCCGAAGACGTCAGCAAAAAGAGCCCACATCTGTTCGACTGCGAGAGGAGGCCCATCACTTACTTCGAAACCAGGCCCTGGGAACGTGGAATCAACCCCGACATCACTTTCCCCCACCTGTACGGCATAAGCAGAAGGAGTGACTCCAGTGGGAAGATTCAAAGCGCTGCTGTTCGTCGAGCACGAGAGCTTGGCGCACAGTACAATATCTACACTGACGGCTCGGCTAGGGCAGGAACAACGGACGGCGGCGCTGGAGTCGTCATCACAACGTTGTCGAGACATTGAGGGAGAAAGGTGCCATATTTACGTGCTCTTTCGAGGAAGAAAGGAGAGCCTTGGAAATGGCCATTGACTGGATTGACAAAGAGTGCGATGCATCCAACTCGGTCGCTATCTTCACCGACAGTCAATCACTATGCATGGCACTAGTGGGAACATCACCATCCTTCGACCAATTGCGACTACGCATAAATAATGCAATACCTCAACCCACGATTCAGTGGATCCCTGGTCACCGCGATTTCCTCGGCAATGATCTCGCTGACAGTAATGCCAAACTGGCAACAGCGCTGCCGGGTCCAGGCCGCCAAATTACTTATGACAGTGCGTGCGCCCAGATAAAACTAATTACAAAAGACCCCCTATATGCCACACGCGGACGAAGGAAGTATACAGGGCATTTTCTTTAAAACGAGAGGCTCTTATTATGTCCCGCAGTGACCAGTCATTACTGGCAAAAATCAGGACCGGTCATTTCTCTGGGCTTCGGGCCTACAAAAATAGAATAGACAAAACATCGGACCCAATATGTCCATTGCGCAGCGAGGAGCCCCAAGATTTGGAGCACTGGCTGCAGAGATGCCCTGCCACGGAGGCCCGGCGGTGGCATCTCTTCGGGGAGGATTCAGGGACGTTGGACTGCCTCATACGCTACCCAACGGAGGTGGTGGCCCTGGCGAAGAGCACACTCTTCGGGGCTCCGAACATTTCGAACGGATAGGCTACCACACACACACACAACAACAATAATAATATAATGATAATAATGATAATAATAATAATAACAACAACAACAACAGCAGCAACAACAACAGCAATAAATGTATAACCAAAGTACGGCCATAGAACGGAACTAGCAGACCTCATACCTTTAGGGGTATTATCGCGATGGAGAAAAAGTTGTGTCCTGAGCGAAGGAATTTGTGGGAGTGGCTCTCCATCAGGTTGATCAGGTCTCCCGTGCCTGTGGACCCTTTGCCTGTCTGCTTTATGGACAATGTCTGGATGTGACAAAAAGGGCGGGATTTAGGGGGGGGGCGGTAATGGGGAGAGGGGAGGGTATTGGTTGGGTTGGGTACAGAGAGAGTGAGAGTGAAAATATTTTTTGAATGAAAACAATAGTGGAATACAGGGTTTAATTATTATAATTGTCTCTTCCGTCTTTCTTTTTTTTCTTCGTTTTCTCGTAAGCCTAGACCACGAAAGTTCCACATTTAATAGTTGCCATTTGCGCGCGAGCAGGGCGAAGTAAACTCCACCCATTCAGAGCATACTTGTCCTAGTAGGCATATCCTTGTCTCAAATCCCCGTAAAGTCACATTATGTTCGCTGTATGTAACGTCAGGCGCAAAAAGGTTTTTCTTTTAATTTAAGCATGTATGTGTGTATGTGGGAAGGGTGGGGGGGGGGGTTCCAAATGGACTTTTATAGCGCCCTCGTGAGCACAATGTACATCATTTAGGAGATGGGCTTCTGACCCTCCCTGTCTGGGCCTTCCCTCGCTGAGAGGTATACATCATTCCAGCAGAACGACCGAGATTCTCGGTTAAAAACTTCTCTCCGCTCAGAATCGAAGTTGAGTCTTCTCCGTGCAAAAGCGAAGCACTTTACCGCTTGCTACACCACAGACACCGTTGGTTCAAATCGTGCCCTTTTTGCACACCCAGAGCGTCAAATGTACAACAACAAACTAAAAAAAAGATATCAGACACACATCAAGCTGTGGGTGGTTGGCGGGTGCTCTGGTGTGGTTGGCTCCTTCTTTCCTATCAAAGATCTATTTTCCTTATCCCCCCCCCCCTTCTTTTTTGTGTTTGTTACTCTCTTGTAACACCTCTAATCTTGTGGCGCTCACATGACCTTATGCATTTGCGAGCGCCGTAAAATCTCTACTAAAACTAACAACTAAAACACATCAAGCTACCTTCTTTAACAACGCCATGTGCATTGCTGAAGTGGCGGAATCCATCATTCGGTTGCGCCCTAGGTTGAGCCAACTCTGAAGACCTGTCTCCATCACCGAGTGAAGCAACAGAGCCGCCACTAGCATGTACCCTCGCCACTCAGACTCCTCACTGCGGTTCTGGACGTGTTTTATGTGAGCCCTACATTGGAGACCCAGAAGATAATATGTACAGATGAATTAAACGTATACAGTCAGTCAGCAAAATGTCAACGAGTAGTTGGAGAGTACCACTAGTACGTCCTGCCGCTTTACTTTCCTCCTGATGTTTCTTTCTGTCTGTCTTACCTTTTTCCCCAGCACTAAATCTGTCATCACGCAGTGGAATCAGACGCTGGTCAATTTCTGGGCATGGGGAGTTATTCGTATTGTTTTAAAGCTTGTTTGTTTGTCTTGCTTTTGATGAAAAAATACCCTTTTATCTCGTGTACAAGTCAAGATATTTGTGATTGAAGGAGCTAGGGGTCGCCTGGTTTCTGAGATAAAATTAACGAGAGAATTGTCCCCAAAGTTTGGTTGTTTCCATAGCTTGAGAATCGGTGGAAACTGAAAGTTTACATTTTTTGTGCCTTCACTCAGTGTTTTTCGGTAAATACACACAGTCATGCGTTCTTACCTGGACGTAAAAGATATTGAGACAAAAACAAAAATTCAATTTAAAAAATGCCACACTAGCGGAAATGACAATCTCTTCAATTTTAATAAATTTCATTATTTGTACGAATGCCTGATTTCACCACGCTATCTCACAAATGCCATTATTGTGTCAATGTGCTTCTCCTTACTTAAATAAAACAAACAAACCAGATTATAAGTATGATGAAGCAGACCAAACTGGAACATAATATCTTCCTTCCATTATGGCAGGACACGCAGATCCCAAAGATATAAAACATGGCCAACCCCATGACCACTACGGCAGAAGCTGTGTAGGCCAACAGAGGAAATAAGCAAGACTGTGCAGATACTGCACTGCCGTAGCGGTACAAAATTCTACCTGATATTTTTGGCCATTCTGAGTTACTAAGACCAAGAGGTCAGAAACATTTAATGTTCTATCTGCATTATCAATATTGTAAGGTTTTTCGGAGTCGTTATCAAGATATTCCAAGAATTGTATTCGAAAAAGCTTGACATATGTTGTGAAAATGTGAGGCAGCGTGGTGAAATCAGAAATCTGCATTTTTTGGGCCGATTGACAATAATTTTCTAATTGTCTTATTTTGGCTCAGCACCCTTGAGGTCCATTTAAAAACCATTTCTATGTGAATGTTACTGTAACATGTTGATTTAGGCCACACACAAAAAGTAAGTTTCCAGTCTCTAAGGACTCTAAAGCTTTGGAAGCCGCCGGCCATATTCTTGCTAATTTTACCCCTGAAACTAGGCGACCCCCACCTCTTTCAATCGCAAATATCTCGACTTCTATTCATTATAGATGAGTATTTTTTTCACAAAAAGCAAGACAAATGAACATGCTTTTAAATTATACCAAAATTCCACATGCCCAGAAATGGACGAGCGCCTGATTCCACCGCGTCGTAACACAAATGTTAAAGACGAATTTCTCAAAACATGGGACTGAGCACACAGAACTTTGTAATTTTAGGGTAGCGACTGGTCTTCAAGTGCGATGAAATCAAGAGGATGACAGAATTGCTTGGAGTTCTTAGTAAATCCAGGTTCTAATCTACGAGAGGACATTTCAGAACTTGAGTTGTTCGACGACATATATCATATCATGATTCCATAGCAGCTTGGCTCGGTCGTACCCCAGAAAAGCATAAATAAGGAGGTTTATTCCATAAAACGACATTACAATGATGAAAGTGTTCTTTCTTCCTCCTAACCTCCCTTTATAGATGAACGTTTTCCCAAAGTTTCCATTTAGTAACATCCAACATCCTTTGAATTAGTGAAGGAGGAGTCAGCATTATTGATACTGAATGATGTCGCCCTTGCATGGATTCGTGAAGACGTCTCATAGAAAAAATATTAAAGTCACACGTGTTTGACATCCACATACATATAAAATAAACACACCGTGTGCATATGATCACAAACCGAGACAAACACACACATACACAGGTGTGCTCACATGCGTGCACGCACACACACACACACACACACACACACACACACACACACACACACACAAACACACACACATCACACTCATGCCACAAACACACACAAACAAATAGAAACGCATAAACAGACATGCATCCGTCCAAAGACATTGCATGAACACAGAAACTCACACACACACACACACACACACACACACACACACACACACACACACACACACACACACACACACACACACACATACGCACATACAGAGAGGGCACATATACCCACACAAATACATGCACGCGTACACATAGATACTCACAAGCAAACACACAAACATACACGCACATCAATACATGCTCACACACCTACTTAAACGAACAAGAGATTCACAACTTACTCTGTAAGTAACGGATGTAGAAAAGTACTTAGGTCCAGGCCAAGGATGAGAACCTGGGGAGAAACACAGGAACCTGGAGTGTACTGGAATGTCAACTGTTGTGGGGTTTTTTAAATATTATTTTTGTTTATTTTGTTTTGTTTTGGGAGTTTGGTTGCTTGTTAGCTTTTTGGGTTTGTTTGTTTGTTTTGTTGTTCTTTGCCGTGGTAACGGTTTTATTTGCAAATGCAACGATAATAATATCAACACGAAGAATGGGCAAAAAGAGGAGGAAATAAAAAAAAAATAATTTAAAAAATATACATGTATACAAATATGCATATTTG
>NW_004797743.1:247871-248937 GCF_000002075.1 Aplysia californica
AATAGCGACAAGACAATGAACCAATCACAATTCACTAGAGCACTCCGCTGGATTGCTCCGGGGCCCACATAATTTTGGCATGGAATAGTGCACAGTCTATGGCGTTTATTTTTAGACTGCATACAGTGGGCTATGTTTCGGCGCTATTCGGCAGGAGCACATTTGAGATTGCAACACAATCAGGTCATAATATAAGTGCCGAAGATTAGAGGTGTTACACGAGAGTAAGAAACACAAAAAAAGAAAGAGGAAGAGATCAGGATGATAGATGTTTGATAAGAAAGAAGGAGCAAACCTCACCAGAGCACCCGCCATCCACCCACACTGAAAGGTTTGAACGTCTCATACTTTAGCACTTTTCGTGTGTGGTTTTTTTTCTTGTTGAGAAAAAAAGGGGAGGGGGTGATAGTTGTGCTGTTGATATTTTTTTCTTTGTTGTTGCTGATGCTTCTACGGCTGCTGTTACTGTCTATGTGATGAGGCTGATTTGATGTGATAAATCATCATCATCATCATCATCATCATCATCATCATCATCATCATCATCATCATCATCATCATCATCATCTATCATCATGGTCATCGAATAACAAAAGGTACTAACCATTTCATGGGATATTTTGCGAAGCCATTGGATTATACAGAAACGCAATGACCCTTCTTCCCTACTACTCCCAAGTGTAGGATATCGTGAATACATTTTATTGTGCGTTTGAATTTATCAGGTACAAAGAACAGTTGAGCTTGTTACCAGATTTCGTTTTGTCGATAAAGCGACACATGATTGTGTCATTGGTAAAACACAACATAGAAATAATCCTAAAATGAAACAAAACGTGCTCACCACTTTCAGGGTTCCAAGTCTCGAAAGTGACAAACTAGGAAGCTTGTCATATCTCGACACACGAACGTAGAATGGCAAGACGAGAAGGAGGAAGGCGAAGGGAGTCCATGTTACAAGATGCTCCCAGTCCACTTGTAGTTTCGATTGTTCATAGGGACCCTGGGGGCTGGTTGTTGCCCTGCCCACCATGTCTTCACCCTACGGGAGATAGGGGAGATTGTG
>NW_004797743.1:249106-250522 GCF_000002075.1 Aplysia californica
GTGCAGTGGTAGGGTAGGGGTGCTGAGGGAGAGAGAGAGAGACTTTTATCATTATCATCATCATCATCATCATCATCATCATCATCATCATCATCATCGTCGTCGTCGTCGTCGTCGTAATAATTTTAAAAATAATAATCAGAAAAAAAATTAATAATAATGGACGGATGGATGGAAGGATAGATAGCCTTTCTATGGCACAAATTCCGGATCAATGAGCTTTACAATCTGATCCTACTACTTCTTAACTTACCTCAGAAGGGAGCTCTCGTGGCCTAGAGATTAAGGTGTTCGCCTCTTATCCAATGGTCCCGGGTTCGAATTCGGGTAGCGACCGAAACATTTACTTCTCTAAACCTGTCTCCTTTCACCTCCTTTCCTGCTCTCTTGCAATGTTCTGTAATCTGCTTTCGTCTCCACTTTCTACCCACCACCCCCTCACCTCCTTTGTCCCCTCCTCTGGCCTCTTGACTCTTTCTGCAGCCTTTCTACAGCTACATCTTTAGCTCCTTCTTACTGCTGTCTTTCAGCCACACCCCTGATCTTCTGGTAGGAAAGATTTAAACCTAGCCTTCTCGGACAAGGGAGAAAAATATCGGAGATCCTGGGAGCAAGTTGCGCACGTTAAAGGTCCGATAAGAGTAGGCTTCGACCGCCACCCGGACAAAATTCACAATTTCCTACCAACTGAAAATGTTTAATGTGTCCCGCGCTTTCATTTGACCGTATGCAGTTGCAAGCGCCGTAAAAAATTTTTTATTTTTTTAAAGCTTACCTCAAATACAATTAGTCGTACACCGTACAGCCTCAGTATAACCCTCAGAAGACTCGGCACCTTCGTTGTCGACCGTTGTGATTCTTCGCCCGCAGGGCTCTCAGAAACTGTCTCCTCTCCCTTGTCTTTTTCTCCCTTGTCGTCCTTCTTTCTCTTCTCGTCCGGCTCTCCCTTATCGTCCTCCTCTCCTCTCATAGAAAACTTCCCAGGAGCCGAGTCTAATTTCGATTTATCTGTTCTTCTTTGTGCTTGAGTCCACTTCCGTTTAAACTCTTCGTGCGCAAAGGAGGAACGCTGCTTCTCTTCAAGTTCTGGAAGATCTTCCTCAAGAAGAACTTCGGTTTTGTAAACTTTCCAAAGCATCCTGAAAAAAAAACAGTTTTTAAGAAATGCTTGGATCTTTGTTCATCGAAACAGTGGTGCTACTTGATAATTGACAATTGTATCGGATTTCAATGATGAAGCCGTCTGTTTGAACCCAAACTGAGCGTTTTTTGCCTTCGGGCTACACATTTTTGGTTTAACATTTTTTTAGATGAAAGTCAATATTGAGAGCCTTCTCTCGAAATGATTTTTAATAACACTCTTCTGTTTTTTGCAAGCGATAAAAAAGGTATCATATCACCACTCAAGTAGAACCC
>NW_004797743.1:250622-254756 GCF_000002075.1 Aplysia californica
ATTGAGGGAGGGGGAGATTGGATGGTAGATTGGGAGGAGATTGGGAGGGGGAGGAGGAGATTGGGGGAAGATTGGGTCGAAGGGGAGGGGGGAGCAGCGAAGGAGCGATGATGAGTGGAGTTTTTTTAGTTTAGTTTTAGTGAGGTTTTATGGCGCTCGCAACTGCAAAAGGTCATTTGAGCGCCAAGGGGTTGATGTCAACAGAAAAGTCCAAACGGGGAACCAGGCTTACTCTTCTCACCTCTCTAGCCTCAACAGCACAAAGTCTGCTTCGACTATCAAGGCACCCCGGAAATAGCAGTTCACAAGTGAGTGACTAACATACAAAAGAAGTTGAGGGAAAATGACGATAATAAGGATGAGGAAAGTAGAAGCAGCAGTTCCTCCGATGTTGGTCCGGCACAGTATGAGCATGACATTAATAAATCAGATGATTTACAATTCTACTGTGCATAAGATCATGGTATGTTAATATCCTCCCTTTGGGAATGGACTAAAGACAACTTCAGTCAGTAGCAGTGGGGTTTTCGTAGTGAGAGAACATAAAGGCGGCCGATTTGTGTCACCTAACCACTATTCGCCGTAAGTTATAAGAATAAATCTTTTTATAATTTCTACAAGCGCCCAGAGACACGGTCTAGCTACTTCTGCGCCGATCTGCGGGATCGGTGGCGGCTATCGTGGCACAAACCGATCGTCTGACTCGTCGCCTCAAGAACAAAGCGCGTTTTACGGGGTGTCCACTACGGGTGGGATCGCCCGACTCGGTCGCCTAAAAAACAAACGTGTTTTGTTTTCAGTTTCAGGAGACCGAGTCAGGCGATTGGCCCGATCTAGCCGTAGTGGGCACCCGTATTTGTTTTCACACCAGGTGCCCAATGCGGATGTGATCGGGTCGGGTCGATCGCATGACTCGTCGCCTGGATCAATTTGTGCCACGATAACCGCTTTGCACCCTCAATCTGACTAGAAAACCAACCCGACCCCACCCGACCCGATCCCATCCACAATGGTCACCAGTATTGGGAACGAAGCAGGCACACAGTATGTACCTTCGTACGCAGCATAATTTGAACTGACAATGACGAATTTGATTTCCCTAATGTTTACATTTGAGCTCTCCTGTGATTACATCTTGTTTTGTTTTAGTAGAGGTTTTACGGCGCTCGAAACTGCATACGGTCATATGAGCGCCAGAAGATTAGATGTGGTACAAGAGAGTAATAAACATAAAAAAGAAAAAAAGAAGGGAGATAAGGACGATAGATGTTTGATAAGAAAGAAGAAGCAAACCACACCAGAGCACCCGCCAACCGCTCACGATTACATCTGAGCTGGCATTTGCTTACATTTTCCATTGTGTTGAATTTGAACTCATTATGTTGAATCGATTTGACAATTTTGATATTTGAACTTTCATTGCAGTATTTGAACTCTCTATATTTTGATATTGGTAAGGAAAAAATGTATAAACTGCACGTTTGTTTGTTTGTTTTTGTTGTAAAGTTGATGGGGGTTTGGGGGGATTTTTTAGGGAGGGGGGCTTTCTGTGTGTCTTTTTTTTTTGGATTCATTTTAAAAGTGATTTTCCTTGATGAAAACGAAGTATAAACAATAAACAATCCGAAGAGTGATCAAGTGTAGTAGTTTTCTCGAAGTAGATAACTTAAGAGAGAAATTTACAGCCATTTATTCATAATCATATAACCTATGGCACAGATGCACTACCTCCTGCCTTTAAAAAAACAACCCCAAAAACAACCCCCCCCCCCCCCCTTCCCAAAAAAGAACAAACAAACAAAACACATCAACCAATACCAAATCATTCAAAGCCAACAGTATAGTCCAGAATCTAAGACCCGTATCCTAATACATGTATAGCATCAGCACGCAATGTTACTTTAGTGTTTCTAGTTTTGTTTTCAAAGACTCAAACGGTGTTATTAAGCTCGAAAGGTGTCACTAAATATGACAAAGACTTAATGACAAGACGTGATCGACCGGTGACTATAAGCAGAAATAAAGATCTAAGTCTGCATGGTTATTGTTGTTTTTTTTATAACAAAAGGAAGAAAAGCTGAAACAAACACGAAGCAGAACTGATATATTTTTGCTTGCTAACTTAAAAAGAAGGTGGAATTGGCGTGACGTATGTTCAGTTGCTAACATGTTGAATAGCGGAACAGTTCATCGTAGCTTGAACCCCCAACAGAACATTTTTTGCACTCGGGTTGTTTCGAAAACTTCATAGCTCTTCGCCCGCTCGTTTCTTCAATGGAGACAGTCTCATGTCTTGAATAATGACAGTCTTTGAAAATGCAGGCCTTTTGCGCCCCCATTGACATAATTATGGTCATTTAGGAGGTGGGCGTACGACATTACCTGTTTGAGCCTATCCGGGCTGAGAGGTATGCTCAACAGCAGAAAAATCAAGATATTCAATGAAAATGTCTCCCCACTCGGGAATCCAACTTGGGTATCAGCGTGCGACAGCGAAGCACCTAACCGCTACACCACAGACGCCGGTTCACAGTCTTGAACACTCCCCTCCTTTGCCCACTCCTCTGGGATCCTGATTCTTTCTGCAGTGTTTCTACTGGTACTTTCCTACTGCTGTCCTTCAGCCACACCCCTGATCTTATGGTAGATAAGATCTAACATCTAGCCTTCTCGAATAAGGGCAAAAAAATCTTGGATGCCCTGTGTGCACGTTGCGCACGTTAAAGATCCCTTGGAGTGGAGGTTCAAAATCGATTAGAGTAGACTTCGGCCGCCACCCAGGCAAAATTCAAAATTTCCTTCCGACTTTAAAATGTTTAATGTGTCCCGCGCGATCATATGACCTTAAAACATAAAACACTTACAAAAAAAAGTTTTGAACAGGCCTTTGAATCTATAGCGTACGACATCAACAAACGCTCACCGGTCCATCCATGACAACGTGAGCAGGCTTGGTATAGAGGCCCGCTCAGCTGGTCCACGGCCTTTTGGAAATCTGTCCGAGTCAACAGCCGAGTGGTCAGCGAATGAGGCGAGGAGAAATTGCAGTACAACGGACAGCCAGCGGAGGAAAGGCATGACTTGGACAGGGTTGGAAACACTGGGCTGTGTCTGCTGAATATTGAGGGAGAATCAGGGAAATAGGGTATCGTTTTAAGACCGTGATAGGGTACTGTTTGAGTTGTGTTTTTTATTTTGTTTTTTTTGTGGGGGGTTTTTGGGGAGGGGGGCTGTTTGTTATTGTTGTTGTTGGTTTGTTTGGGTTTTTTGGAGGGGTTGTTGTTGTTTTGTTGTTGCTGTTTGTTTTTGGGGGGTTTTTTTGGGGGGAGGGGTTGGTAAGAGTTTTACGGCACTTGCCAAAGAGTAAGGACATATAGGTGACGAAAATTAGGGGTAACAAGAGAGTAACAAACACAAAAAAGGAGGAGGAGAGACAAGGACGATAAATGTTAGACAGGAAAGAAGGAGCAAACCACACCAGAGCACTTACCAACCACCCACAGGTACTGTTTGAAAGTTAGCTTTGCAGTATGAATAGTTAGCTTGTTTGCTGTAATTTTGTAACTCAGTGTGTTATTGGGTAAGTTAGGAAGGTATCTGAGTGTGTTTAATCTGAATCGACTGTTCGGTAAATAGGTTTTGATAGATTGATTTGTTTGTTCCTAGACTGCTTGACTTTTTAATTAGAAAGTTCAGTGGTTGGTTGATTGGTTGGTCGCATATTGGCGTGGCTGCTTGGCCACAAGCAGGGGGGTTCGTTCGTCAGGGGTTAATTCCAAGTTAGATTGGAGTTGTTGCGTAGGTACACTAAAGGTTTAAAGTTCCTCCAACATTTTAAAAACTTAAACTTACCAGGCCAATCCTCCGGTACAGCTGTAGTGACTCGGCGACCAGAGACAGTCCCCAGAAGAGAAACAAAGGGACACAATTCACCGCTCCGCGGGACCTCGTAAGTTTAACGATCCATATTGTTAAAATCTGGAGATAAGAAAGGAAACCGATTTCAATCTTTTCCACAGCATGAGCAGTGTACTTGTTACTTAATATTTAGGTTTAGCTATATAATACTGCTACCTCAAACTTGAAGTCTTCTAGTCCATGCCTTTAAAAAAAAGTATGTGTGTGTGTGGGGGG
>NW_004797743.1:254867-256316 GCF_000002075.1 Aplysia californica
CCCCCCTTCCCAAAAAAGAAGAAAAAGCCGAAAAGAAACCCCAAAAAGATGGGGGGGAAAAACCCCAAAACATCCATCCCTTTTCGATATAAAAATGTTGCCAACTATTTAGAGCTGAGGTCTACATCTCTATCAATCTTTCAAGTTAAAAAAAAATCGTGTCAAAATGTGCTATAGATCTAGGTACTTTTACTTAAGACAGCCTGAGTAAGAAAGAAAATGTATTGGGTTTGTGTGTGTGTGTGTGTGAGTGAGTGTGTGAGTGTGTGTGTGTGTGTGTGTGTGTGTGTGTGTGTGTGTGTGTGTTGTTGTTGTTGTTTTGTTTTGCTTTGGTTTTTTTGTTCATTGATGCGCGCCAATCTGTACAGCATAATAAGCAGTTACTTCGTCATTACTATATATATATTAATATTGAGTTCAAATAGTTCATGCATCGATCATGTAGAAGGCAGGCAGTCTTGAGTCCAGCCTATAACTCTTATCAGTGAAAAAAAAACCCAAACGACTGTGGATAATCATCCCATCAAAAAAGACACAGATACTCAGTATAATAGATGCCGCACGTTGGAATTTAAAGCATCATCCTTTGCGTAGCTTTGCAAAAGCCAGTTCATTTCAATTTTCAAAAAGTACATTCGGTGCATTCTTTAAAGTAGGCCAAGGTCTGAGGTAGCAACTTAGCAAGGGAAGATAACCTGTGTAAGTGGATGAACGTATAACAAACGCACATAGAGGTACATAGATCTACATGCGGCATGTTTGCAAAGCGCTTACAAGTTTACAATAATAGCATACATTGACATGAAGAGGCTCAGTATTGTCATAGTTAATACAGATCCTACATTATAATAATATACAAACTCACACGTAAACTTACGTTTTGAGCGTTCGTCATGTGCGACTCTCGGTTTAGAGAGGAAAGCGAATGATAACGTCAACAGTTGGTTCAGAGAAATCACGTTAACAGACAGATCCGACACATGGAAATGACTCTCTTCGCAAGTAATATAGGCATTATATGTAAGAACACCTGTTATCGTTTAATCTAACTGCACATATCGCCCGGTTCAGACACTCTCCCAATGCAAACCAAATGTATTTCAGTCATGTGACGCAGCAATTTTTGGCCTAGATAAGAGGCGTCACGGGAAAGCAAAATCTAAGAAAAGAATGGTTGAATAACTGAATGAACAATGTCTATTTTTAGTACACGGTTTCTCCAACAAATAGGACAGGCTACACTTCTAGACGGTCAGCAGAGACCGTAGTAGGTCTATAAGAACGTATAGCTGCACATGCTTTTAGACTTCAGACGTGTGTGTTCTTTTGGTGTAGGCTACATGTACAGCTCTTGTTTCTTAAGTAGGAGGAGGGTGTCGTTGTTGTTAGTTACAGAAAGGATAAAACATAGTTCCTAGGTAGGTAGGGAACAAGAGAGGGGGGGGGGGG
>NW_004797743.1:257213-259690 GCF_000002075.1 Aplysia californica
GAGAGAGCGAGAGAAGGGGGGGGGGGGGGAGGGGGGTGAAGTGGGAGAGGGGGGGAGCTTGGAAGCGAGATCTGAATGAACGCTTTCATCATAGTACTGGCAGCACAAAACATTTTAAGAAAACAATTATTATAACCACTCCAGTCTCTAGAAGGTTGAAGGGCCCAACGTCGGACTGACTGAAATGGTTTGGGTTTTCCCGCTCAGCACGATTCTATTTATGTATCCGTTTATTCGTTCAATGACGTTTTTATTTGTTTCGTCATACTTTCATCCTTTCTATTCCTGCTCGGCGCTCTTGGATGCCTGGATGTCGATTTATCTTTCTACCTAGGTATTTATATATTTGCGTATCTGCGTGTCCATCCACTCAATACTCATCTATCTATCTACCTATCTATCTATCTATCTATCTATCTATCTATCTATCTATCTATCTATCTATCTATCTCTCTATTTGTCTATCTATCTATCGATAGTGCAGTCAAAAATTCGTGGCGCAACTTATTGTCAAAAATCTCTTCAACTATCAAACATAAACTCTCCAGCTTTTGCACAGTGACTTGTATAAATTTGTCTTAATAGATCAATATTTCGTAAAGACCTGTAGGTTCTATTCTAGAAAATTCCTTAATAAATACTAATTAAAAATCCTAGAGGATTAAAAATCCTAATACTAATAATCTCGCGATTTTAAAAGGTTTACCACTCTGATGATATCACTTTGAAAAGCAAGTCCGTCACTGTTTTTCTAATCGTGAGATTATCTTTATTGAACACATGTTTCGAAAACTTTTAGTGCAAAAAAGTGTTCTCTATAAAAATCCATTTCTTGTAACTAGTTTTGCGACTAAAAAGTGTCATTGGTGAGTTTTGAGATGTGACGTAACCCGTATGCGTATTCAAAAATATGTGTGTGAGAAGCGGTAAGTGCTGAGAAAAATTATATTTTCCGCGCGAATAAGGTTTGTAGTATTTGATATAAGTTATTGAGGAAACGATGTAAGTTTTTGAGGAAATATTTTTTTTAGACTATCCTCAATTGTTGTGGTAAAATATGATTAAGCTTAAGACAAATTGAAACAAACTGCTGTGCAAAGTATGGATGACATTGATTCTCCAGTTATAAAAATATTTGAAGACAAGTAGCGCCTCGAATTTTTGACCGCACTATAACTATCAATCTATATATCTATCAATCTATCTATCTATCTATCTATCTATCTATCTATCTATCTATCTATCTATCTATCAATCTATCTATCTATCTATCTATCTAGCTTGCATTCTGATAACAAGGTAGAGGAGATAGATACACAGCCAGACACTACGTAAAGTCACAATTATTGTTTTAATAGCGTATTAAAAGAACAGTAAGTGAGTGGTTGGCGCGTGCTCTAGTGTGGTTTGCTCCTTCTTTCTTATCGAACACATATCGTCCTTATCTCTCCTTCTTCATTTTCGTGTATGTTACCGTCTTGTAAAACATAATCTATTCTTCGTCACTTCTATGACCTCATTGTGTTGCAAGTGTAGTAACTCTCTCTAGATCTACAACTAAATGAACAATAACAGTCACTGTCATGTCCTTTCTATTTAGTACAGGGAAACTCGGTCCTTAAGCCTGACATTTATCCACACTCGACTGGACCAATCCCATCGAGATACTCTATCTAAACACGCAAACACACACACACACACACACACACACACACACACACACACACACACACACACACATATATATACACACACGCACACACACTCACACTCACACACACACACACACACACACACACAGACACACACACACACGCACACACTATCTACGCTATCACACTCAAAGGGGGGGGGGGGCTTGTGAACTAGAGGTTAAGGTGTTTGCCTCTCTTTCGCAGGTCCCAGGTTCGAATCCGTGTAGAGACAGACAATTTTTCTTCTCTAAAATTGTCTCCTTTCACCTCCTTTCCTGCTCTTTAGCAATGTTCTGTCGTCTGCTTTCGCCTCCACTTTCTTCCCCCCACCCCCTCACCCCCTTTGCCCCCTCCTCTGGGCTTCTGACTATTTCTGCAGCCTTTCTACTGCTACTCCTCGACTCCTTCTTACTGTTGTCTTTCAGCCACACCCCTGATCTTCTGGGAGGAAAGAACTACGCCTAGCCTTTTTCGGACAAGGGCGAAAAATCTCGGAGGTCACGTTGGCAAGTTACGCACGTTAAAGATCCCTCGGTGGTCGAAAATCGATAAGAGTAGGCTTCGGCCGCCACTCGGGCAAAATTCAAAATTTCCTTCCATTGAAAAAGTAAAATGGTGTCCCGCGCGCTCATATGACCTTATGCAGTTGCGAGCGCCCAAAAACACCCACACAGAGGATAGTTAGGCCTGCCAAAATAACCCACAATAAATAAACAAGCAAACACATACGTGCGCGCGCGCGCGCACACACACACACACACACACACACACACACACACACAC
>NW_004797743.1:260652-262069 GCF_000002075.1 Aplysia californica
CTCTCTCTCTCTCTCTCTCTCTCCATCTCTCTCTCTCTCCGTCCATTTTATTGCCGCCCTCCGCCTGTGGGGTCACATTCCAAAGTTCCCCTTGAATGACCACACTGGCGAATCCCCCGCCCAACCAGTCAGCTGATCGCTATATAGCCATGACATTGGCCCAAGGTGAGGAGAGAGGACGGGGACCGCCCGGTATAACAACACATTGTTATGTTTTGATCTCGGTGGCAAATCTTGTCATATGGGGGGTTTGCGGGAGTTCTGGTGTGGTGCTCTGTCTATCTTGCCTCTACCTAACATCTATTATATATAGTCCTCCTCTCTTCTCCTTTTGTTGTTGTTTGTTTGTTTGTTTGTTTGTTTTGTTTATCTGTGTGTTTGTTTGTATGTTTGTTTGGGTTTTTTAAATATATGTTTTAAAACTTTCTAGTAACGCCTCTAATCTTCGGCACTTTTTGACCTACAATTTGTGTAGCAAACGCCACGGAAAACTCTAACCCTAAAACTTTTTTTAAAAAGTTTCTTAATAATGTTTTCTGCTTCTGCTTTTTTTCTCATCCCGAGGATTATTTCTACCGGCCACTGTCTGGTGAAACATTGTCATTTTCACGCGCACTTAACTATAATTTGACTACAGATTGAAAAGACATTAATAATTAATAATAATATGTAATAATTAACATGTAACTTTAACAGATTTGGCCTTCATTGCTGGGCTTTATTTTTGGACAGAACCTTGCTCTGAGCCATGACGTTTCAATTATTGAACTGAGGCGAGGCGGCTCCAGTGGCTAAGTGAGTACTGAGTTCAGACTCCAAAGTAATACTGCCAAGCAAGTGTCGGTGACATGGGATTTAGACAGGTGGTCACTGGAGTGTGTCCGTGAGCAAGACCCAACCACCCTAGTTTAAAAAAGAAAACAAAAACAAAACAAAAAACAGGGCACTGCACAGTGGCCATCAGCAATGGCATGTTTGTGAAAGTGTTCTGAGTTGGTGTTTATATTGTGTATTTATTGATGTATTAATGTATGTGTGTGCATTTATGACGATGTTTTTATGTATTTATGTTTGCCGTTGTGACCCAAATCTGCCTACGGGGATCATTAAAAATTTTTGTATTTTTTGTTATTTTTCTTTCTTTTTTTCCTTCTACGCCATTCTTCTACCAACGCTCACATATCAGTGCCAGACATAGTCCCCAACAAAAGCCATAGAGAGGAAGCTCGTCGCGTGCGAAATGAAATGTCTAAGAAGAGCGGTTAGCTCTAAATAAAAGCTACATAATTCTTATCTTTATCCGTCCACTGTCTATTTCTATGGCTCCATGGCTTCTGAAACAATCATGACAGAGAAAAAAAGGAGAGTCTTTGGGTTTCTTTTGCGTGTGTGTGTGTGTATGTGTGTGGGGGGGGGG
>NW_004797743.1:263753-265359 GCF_000002075.1 Aplysia californica
GAGCAAAATTGATACTGTTTAGGTTTGAATACACATTTGTAGAGAGAGACAGAGAGAGAGAGAGAGGGGGGGTTGGGGGGCAGAGAGGGAGGAAAAGAAAGAGAGAGCGTGGGTGGGAAAGGGGAAGAAAGGGGGGGGGTGAGAGGTTTAGATTGTCCTCGCGAATGTTGTGCACTGTTGGGGAAAGAAGTTGCGCCCATGAGGTAACCAGGACTGAAGGATTTCGACCCCGCGGAGAACTGGCCCAACATGTTTTTACAATCGCTAATCCTACACCTGTCACACCAGTGGATTAAAATAAGACGTGAATAATAATAATACATGGCAGCTATAAGTTTCTGCCTGGTGGGAAGCTAAAGGGAGAGGAGAATGGGAATATAAATTACTCATTAAACTATAATTTTTTTGAGTGGTCAAGATTAAGGTTTAGTGTAAACCTTGATTTAGTTACAGCTACAATCTTTAACTTGGTCACCCATTTCCATTGTTGTCCACGTTATAACCTTTTTGAAAATGTATTATTTATGGTCGAAAATAAAAAAGTAGCTACTCGGCTCAGCGATGAGTTAGCCTAACGTTCCCATCGTTTTCAGTCGGATACGATCATCAAAAATGTCGACGAGATTGAGATTAAAAATGGAGGCCCTATTGTACGAGTGATTTTTGTTTAATAGTTTATTGAGCAGATTTTGATCTTTGTTCACTCCACTGACATGGCTGTTTCACGATAATATCGAAAAAGCAATTCAATTTACAATATCTCACCAAGACAATGTCAATTTGAAAAGTAAGAATCTAATTTTTCTTTGATCACTTAAGGTTTTTTTTTTTCTACGCACAGTAGTCGCACCTACATTCTTTTCCTGTAGTCTTAAGACACATACATGTATAATATGATCCTCAAAATAAGCTTATATAACAAGGCAATACTTGGTTTGATTATGTTGTTGTACATTCTCAGAACTTTTAGCTATTTATAAAGACGGCGTGGCCTTGTCTATAGCGGTATTTCGATGAACTGTTCCATCTTTTAGTGTTGAAGTACGAGTAGTGACTAAAAAGCTAACCCACTGCTCCCTTGCGCAGCCTTTTTCAATCCCAGTATCGTACCATGGAGTACCTATTCATTCCAATGCAGGAGAAGTTGTTTCCAGGTCAGTCAAATTAAATAACTGATAAACCGATGTTTCTTTGTTTGTTTGTTTGTTTGTTTGTTTGTTTGTTTGTTTTTTGGGTTTGTTGTTTGTGCGTTTGGGTTTTTTTCGAGGAGGGGGTGGGGGTGGTAAACAATTAACAATCGAAATGTTGCGCTCAGTCTCATTTCGTACTCATCTTAATGGACTTGAAACCTACCACATTGTCAAAATGCAAAATGTATTTACACATCGATATCCAGATGTATATTTGGGTACAATTATCTTTTTATTCCATTTTTTCTTCTTCTGAAAATGGCTGAAGTTGTATTTCGGAAGAAACTTCAGATTTGACCAGAATAATATGACTTTTTCGAAAAGGTTTTTCTTCTCTTAGTTTTGATAGATGGTATTCCTAGTATACTGTGTTTTCCCCAGGCTTTCAGGCACGCATACGAACACACACACACACA
>NW_004797743.1:266016-267341 GCF_000002075.1 Aplysia californica
CACACACACACACACACACCACATACACATATAAACACACACACACACACACACACACACACACACACACAAACACTCACACACACACACCACATGGCTTCCAGTGCCCCGTAATGACGGTGCGCCAGCAGTAAGCCCCACCCACACCCGCTATGACCCCCTGTAGGGGTCACTTCCTCTGGAGAGGTCATTAGACCAGGAGCGACCTGACCTTTTGCATGAGGGGAGCTAATTAGGAGCCTCACTCGCGTGGCTCACTTCGGGGCGTGACCGGACACGTCCAGAGAGAAGAACGTGTAGGTTACAGTCATCCTAGAGACCCTCGCGAGGCAGCGTGGGGAAATCAGGCGCTCGTCAAATTAGTGAAATTGAAAAAATTGTCATTTTCCCCTCCGGTTTGGCCATTTTTATAGAAAATTTGTTTATTGGTTCAACAGCTTTTATGCCCTACTTTTAAGAACCAATTTCTGTGAGGGTTTTATTGAAAAGCGTTGAATAATTAAAGACACAAGAAATGTTAATTGTCTGTTTCCACGGACTCTCAGGCTATTTATTAAGTAACCAAATTCTGGCTGCCATTTTATCGCTAATTTTACCTCTGAAACCAAACGACTCCCACCTCCTTCAATTGCAAGTATTTTGCCTTGTATTCAAGATGTTCATCGAAAGCAAGGCAAATGTACAAGCTTTAAGGTGATACCAATAACTCCACATGCCCAAAAATTGACGGGAACCTGATTCCACCTCGTCGTGACAATCATGGGCCAAGCCAGAAACTGCATTTATAATCTTTAATCTCCCCTCACTAGTTCCAATATAGGCCTTTATACCCAGTGCAAACTGCTCGCCGAATTCATTTGATTTAGTTGGTGTCAGCCAGATTTTCCCTCACGAATCAAGCTGTCACTTTGGCACAATTCAACCACATTCAAGTCAGTAAAATGAGTACTAAATGAGACTGAGTGGAGCGTTTCGATTGTTAATTTACACCCCCCCCCCCCTTTCCCGCTTTTGAAATTTGAAATAAAAACCAGAAACCCTACTTTGGCACAACATGGCCGATTCGACCGCAAGCTTGAAAAACAAATGTTAATGCTTTAGGTTTGAAAGCCACTCTCGAATTTAGTCGTATTAAGTCGAATTGTGCCAAAACGACAGTTGATTCAGGAAGGAAAATATGGCTGGTGCTGACTGAATAAAATGAATTCGATTGACAGTGTGCGCTTGTTATTACGATTTCGTGTAACATAATCGCCCACGGCGCTCCCCGTTCCTTTCACAAAGTGAAACACCGTTAGATCTATGTGATCTCTAAGACTGGCCGG
>NW_004797743.1:268599-273599 GCF_000002075.1 Aplysia californica
CCCCCAAACGCACACACACACACACACATACGTGTTTTGAGGTCATTATGTAGACATTGCCCCAGACCTACATTATGTGGACACCGCGTATCATCCAAAGTTATAGGTGAAATCAATCAATATTTGCAGTGTAAGTCCACTATACAAAAACACTATTGTCCACCAAATTTGAAGAAGCTGCCTAAATTTTTAGTCCAGTTTGTTTTTTTACTAACGTTAGTGGGACATTGCATTATGTAGAGCCCTAGCTCAGCTCTGGTCATCCGAGCAATGTTTCCCCTGTTTCACTCAGTGGTGGGAGGGGAGCCCAGAAGTTGAAAAGCATTCCAACACACATTGAATTCCCAAAAACATTCTGACCCATCCCCAGTCCCCAACGAAACTAAAAAGTTTCGGCTCGTAGATGCGGGCGTAGCTACCGAGCCGAGCAGACAACCAGGAAAACCGGCCTTTACGGCTGCTTGTGCTCTCCCTCCTCCCAGGGAGCTTCCGGAGCAGCCGAACTTGACCATCCGCAATTTTGATGCACAGAAGAAGATCACAGATCGAACCCTTTTCATGACAGGAGATGCTTTAACACAGACACTGGGATAAATCCCCGCCAACGTCCAAAAACTGTCTTCTGGTGCACTCCTTGCATATGAAACAGAAATAACTTGACCCCTGGATCTCACGACCTTCCATGGTATTCCTGTGAATCTTGGAGACACAAGAAGTTCAACTGCTTGAAGAGCGTCGTCCACAGTCATGAGGAGAAAGGCTGCTCTTTAGAAAAAATTGTGGCTATATTGAAAGGAACACAATTGTTTTGACTTTCGATTCGTGCTGCCCACCAGCCACAGTTCGGGCAGCATACTTGGTCCTGGACATGCAGCCCTAAGTGCAAAACCCTCTGCGCTGCTTCAAGTGCCAGAAGTTTGGCCGAGCCAGTCGTGATGCCGAAACGCAGACGTGTGTACTCGTCGTGACAAGATCGAGCATCCTGAAAAGGTATGAAAGGCTAGTCCTTTCTTTCTCTCACAATTGCCACGGCCAACATTTGGTTCCAAGAACGCACCATCCAAGTGTACAAAGCCCGAAATGGCTGCTCATTTCAGAAGGCTCGAAAGACTGTCTACCCGACAGTTATGACCCCGGTCCCTGGTTGGTTAAACCCAAAGGCAGTCCAGTCCGGCCGGTCTCGAGATCAGCCAGTACTTCTACTGCCAACCTCAAAGAGCCCGTGGTCAACAGACGAAACTGCAATAAAAGCAAAGAAGGTCCCTCCTACTCCTGTAGTAACCACCTTCGAGGCGCCACTCGCCAACTGTTTCAGAGTTCTAGGGGAGGACGAGGCGGACTCTTCGTCCGTCCCCTCTTCTTCTCTCTCCCCACGCCCCACCCCTCTGATGGTGTGTGAGGTGCCCCCTCCCCCTCATCCAGCCCCTTCCCCTTCTTTCCAACTCCCTTCGTCTGCCCTACTTACCCCTACCCATCCACCAGATACCCCCTCCCTTAGGAGGATGACACCTCCGATCCGGGAAGGAAGGAAACCGTCACTCCCTCCCCAAGTCTCCCGGTTGGATGCTGCCCAATCAAGGGCGGCAGCCGCGCAAACCCTCTTCCTCCTCCACAAGGAGGAGTCAGAGCTCAGAGAAGACGGGGCTTCTGTGCTCCAAATCTTTTTTAAAAAATGGTCTAACGGCGGTCCTGCAGTGGAATGCCAGAGGACTCCGACCTTCCATTCTAGAATTGCAACACATACAGGTTACACTGTGCCCACTTGTGGCCTGTATCCTAGAGACAAAGTTCGCCCCGGCTTCAAACATTGACTTAAAAGCTATTACTTCTCATCATCATATTCACACCGAGAACCAGACAGCTTCTGGTTGAACCACCATCTACAATACATCGACAACAACACCCTCCACAGACAAAGACATGTACATCTTAGAACAACCCTCCAGGCTATTGCTGTACGGGTCACCCTGATAAGACCAATCACGATCTGCTCCATATGTCCCGTCAAATTACCCCCTCAAAATTACCCAGCTTAATGACTCAAACACCAAGTCCCCAAATCCTTTATTTTAATAGGAGATTTTAATGTACATAACCTCCTTTGGGGAGACAAATCCACTGGCAACAAGGAAAAAAACAATAGAAGACTTTTTTTTTATATTTCAAAACAACATCTGTCTTTTAAATGGTAAATCCTCAACTTACTGAAACAAATCCTTAACACTTCTTCCATCGACCTTTCTTTTTACACCCCTGATCTAGTCCAAGATTTTGAGTGGTCTGTACTGGATGACCGTGCGGATCGTTTCCCAATATTTCTCAAGAACAATAGCCTCCAACACGAACCGACCCCAGAGCGCTTTAACTTCAAAAAGCATACTGGGACGGGTTTGTTATTGGATGCTTCCATATTTTGAACCCCACTTTCAGCCTCAACTACCACTAATTTCACGAAACGATTCCAGAAATGTGTGACAAAGACACACCAAAACCATCAGAAAAACCCTGGAAAACTAGGTACGGTTCTCTGGGGTGTGTGGTAATGTCATAGACTCCGAAGAAAAAGAAAGCAGCAAAAATGCTCAACCCCGAAGCCTCCAAATAAATTTTTCTGCGGAGGCCACTGCTATTGACTTGGCGTTAGACTCCGTAGAAAATTCTCCCAAATTATCGTTTCCCGTTGTCCGATGCCTTGTCTTGCCTCACTCCACTCACCAATCTTCTTCACTTCACCTATCCCGTAGACTGGATGTTCGTTGTGGCGCTATTAGAGATTTGGCCACCAGCTTCCTCCACTCCTTCCGCTCTTCAGATTTCCTGAGCGTGTCTTTTAGGTCCAGGCCTGTCCGTTCCTTGATTTTGTCCTTCCAACTCTCCTTCGGTCTGTCTCTGCTCCTTTTTCCCTGGACGCTGCTTTGCAAGATCATCTTGGTTAGGCCGGATGAACGGGGGATGTGTCTATGCCATTGCAGTTTGCATTTCCTGACCAAAGTGAGAAGGTCAGGGTATGGTCCAATTGTATTTTTGATCCATTATTCGACTTCATCATTTGTGATGTGATCTTTTTATGAGATACTAAGGACTTTTTGGAAGTATCTCATCTCCACAGCTTTGATCCTTCTTTCAAGATCTGCATTCAAGGTCCAGGATTCACATGCATACAAAAATACTGGCATGACCAGGGAACAAATGAGTCTGATCTTTGATCTGATGGTGATATTTCTGTCTTTCCAAATGGCTTTTAACTTGGTCATTGCTGCTGAAGTTTGCCCTATTCTGGAGAGTATTTCTGGTTTTGATCCTTCGTCTGTCACTATTGCAACGCAGGTACTTGAAGCTGCGTACGGTCTCGAGCGTCTGATTGTTGACAGGATGTTCACTCTGATGTTTTTGCTGCTATTAGACAATCTAACACTTTTAAACGCGAAAATAGTTAAATTGCAGTTAAGAATTATTTCCTTAACTACATCTCCAAGCTATGGGATAAAAACTAATCTACTTCACTTCACTTTCACCTCTCCCGAAGAGTGGATGTTCGTCGGGGCTTTTGAAGATTTGACCACCAGCTTCCTCCACTCCTTCCGCTCTTCAGAGCGTGTCTTTGAGATTCAGGCCTGTCCATTCCTTGATGTTGTCCTTCCAACTCTTCGTCGGTCTGTTTCTGCTCCTTTTTCCCTGGACGCTGCCTTGCAAGATCATGTTGGCAAGGCAGGATGAACGGGTGATGTGTCTATGCCATTGCCGTTTGCCGTTTGCCAAAGTGAGAAGGTCAGGGTATGGTCCAATTGCATTTTTGATCCGGTGTTTGACTTCATCATTTGTGATGTGATCTTTGTATGAGATACTAAGGATTTTATTTTTCGGAAGCATCTCATCTCCACAGCTTTGATCCTTCTTTCAAGGTCTTCATTCAAGGTCCAGAATTCACATGCATACAAAATTACTGACATGACCAGGAACGCATGAGTCTGATCTTTGATTTGATGGCGATATTTCTGTCTTTCCAACTGGTTTTCAACTTGGTCATTGCTGTTGAAGTTTGCCCAATTCTGGAGATTATTTCTGGTTTTTATCCTTGGTCTGTCACTATTGCACGCAGGTATTTGAAGCTGCGTACTGTCTCAAGCCTCTGGTTTTGACCTGGATGTCCATTTTCTTGCTGCTGTTAGACAATCTAAAACTTTGAAACCCAAAAATTGAAAATCTAGTTAAATTGCCGTTGAGAATTATTTCCTTCACTACATCTCCAGGCTGTGGGATAAAAACTAAAGTAAACAACTTACAAACAAGCTTCACAGTGTCCAAACTGGACCCACGAAAATCTTCTGGCCTTTCGATAAGAGACGAAGAAGTTTTTACTCGTTTACATATTTAGATATATGCTTCCGTGACCCATGGATATCTCCTGCGTTGAGATGAGAAACCGCTCTGTGTCATATGCGATACAGACTTCACCGTTAGACACTTTAGAATGTCCGGACTTTGGAGAGACCCGAAGTAAATATTTTAAATGCTCAAAATTAATAGGTCTTTTCTCCATCGTTGATCCAAATAGAATTCTCAAATCTATAAAAGTCATTAGCCTGTATTCTAAAATGAAGATAATTTTTGTTTTAAAATGTAAACTGCTGTTTTTATTTTCTAATCTTTTTAAAACAAGATTTTATTTTACCATGGGATGTTTTCCTTTACTTCAAAAGTAAAATAAAGCCGTGCAGTGGGCTGTTGTGAATGCAATCAACTTGTGTTTCGTGCGTGCATGTGGCCTTAAGAAGTTGGGAGCGCCGTAAAACTCTTATTAAACTAACTGCAGAGCGTTGCTCCATGATGTACAGCAGAGCAGGCTTCTGGATTCCAACTCCTAGATGGATCCGCCACGTGCCGTCTCACACACACACCAGGCGATACACAAATCAGAAAGCTACTGTCGTTATGTGGACACCAAAAATTCTGCACACACTCGAAGTGTGTATAGCGTTGTGTACAGAAATAACGAAATA
>NW_004797743.1:276538-278861 GCF_000002075.1 Aplysia californica
ATAATAATAATAATAATAATAATAATAATAATAATAATAAATTTGGAAAAAGAAATAATGTAATATAATAGGTCTATACTATTGTATTATGTATTGCTATTTTGCATGCTAAGCACGTTATACAAGAATTTTATTTTTCTGAACGCTGGTTACTTCTTTCTTTTGTATGCCTAAAAAAGAAACGAAGGACGAAAGGACTCGTCAACAAAAGTAGCCCCGTCTACGAGAATGAAAGGTAAAGCAGACACATCAAAAACATATGGGTCCATCATTAGAAGACATGAGGCTGGAGAAGCCGCCTGGTCACCACTTTGATGTTCCTTTGATCTTGTCGGCATCCTTCCACACCTCTGAAAACGCCCACTCCCGGACGGCTCTAGCGGCGAGGTACTCTCATTCTTCAGGCACTTATCTGCTCAGTTTTGACACTCGGAAGAGCAAAACATGGGCGGGCGATAGCGTACACGAATTTGACATCGATAAACCTTACACATGAAGGCGGCTGGTCAAGTGGTCATTCTGGGCAACACCTGAGTGGCGTCGCCTGAGGTGATGGAGTGAGGAGATAGGACCAGGAGGAAACTGCTGAATTTGCTTCTTATCTTGCTCTTTATTTTTAGTTATACTGAGGCCGGGCAGTCCATGTTGAAAAGATTGCACTGGACGAGGCATGAATATATAATACGAGACACCAGGTACTGTACTGTACTGTAGTAGTAGTAGTATAGGGTTTTACGGCGCTCGCAACTGCTAAGGTCATATGAGCGCGCTACACCAGGTAGATTATAATATTTTTTAATTTAAAAAAAAGAACAAATAAAAAACAACCAAAAATAGATTCACGAGGGGCAAAGGTGGGAGAAAATGTGTTTGCGTTTGTCTTTTGTTTAGTTTAACACTTTAATCAATTTGTGTGGGCGGTTGGCGGGTGCTCTAATGTGATTTGCTCCTCCCCCCCCCCCCCCCTTTTTTTTTTATACTATCAAACATCTTCTTTATCTTTCCTCTTTCTTTTATTTGTATGTTACTATCTGCTATTAACACCTCTCATCTTCGGCATTTATATGACTTAGAATCTAATTGCGTTACAAATGCTGTAAAACTCTTACTAAAATTAAAAATCTATTTACTGGGGGAAAGTGTTATGATGACAGAATGCAATCTATGTTTCAACACACATTTTAAAATGTATGCATGTCAATGTGTGAATTTACAACGAAAGGGAAGGGTGTATGGGAGGAACATTAGATTGTATCTTTGTTTGTTTCGCGAGTACCTAGCGTGTGTGTGTGTGTGTGTGTGTGTGTGTGTGTGTGTGTGTGTGTGTGTGAGTGTGTTTACACGTGTGTGTTCATAAGAGTGTGCGTGTTTCAATGTGTTTGTGTGTGTGTGGGAGGGGGGGGCGGTGTGGTAGATGGTAAAAAGCTGTGAAGCATAGCAGGGGATCTGCTATAAAGCATTCACGGTTAACATGTTTGTGAAAATGTCACCCAACTGCTAATTAAGGTGAATATGATAATAAACATCACTGTACAGTTTTAAGACAGGCGATACTTCAAAGGGATAAAGACTACTTAGGCTTGTTTTCTTAGAGGCATTTCCTTTTCTCTGAAAGCACCACAAACTACAGAGATGGAGGGTCAGTTGACCATAATTTGGTGTTTTTGTCTGGTTCTTATTTTTCCTACTGGCTAATGTGTCTGAAAACGTACTTCTGCCTTTGAGTTTCTGCAGGGTTTATTTCTCTCTTAGGATGATGGTGGTTGCATGTTTGAAAAGGGATTTTTGTTGTTTATTAAATTTTATTTTATTATTATTATTTATTTATTTATCTATTTAAATATTATTTTATTAATCGAATCATGAATTTAATATAATTATTTATTTATTTATTTATTTATTTATTTATCGATTTATTTAGGGGGGGGTAATTTTGGGGGATTGGGGGGGCGGTGGGTTTGGAAGGGGGGGGGGGGGACCGACCATTCTTACACACCAAGGCGGCCTCAACACATATCCATCGATAAAAGTAAAGTATATTGACGAAATCAAATCCCGCAGCATCCCTCCACTCCCCCCCCCCCCCCCCCAACCAACCACACCCCCCCCCCCCCCCCCCCCCCCCCTCTCTCTTCCCATGTCGCTTCTATCCGCTCTCAAATAGTGACGCAAGAAACAACCAAGTTCTTTTTTTTTCTTTTTAACTTTTTCTATTTTCTTTTCGCTCCTCCCGGTCGCCCCCACATCAGCCCCCCCCCCACCCCAACTCCCGAGCGCCCCTCTATCAGCTTAGCCTCCGTTTTTTTTTGTTTTTTGTTTTTTT
>NW_004797743.1:278961-323961 GCF_000002075.1 Aplysia californica
GGGGGGTAGCGATGATTCTAATAGATCAAGGGTGGCTGCTTTTCCTTTTTATTATCTATTAATGTCTATTGAAGTTTTACACATGTGTCTATGGTGCACTTCGACATTGCTCGCAGAATACATGATTTTGTTTTCTGTACGGGGTGTTTCTTTTTTTTTTTAAATTTTTTTATCGAGTGGGCATTTCTGTACGATCTCTGTCTGTCTGTTGGAACACTGCAGCCTCACATTCTTCTGCAGGGATTGACCATGGCAGGTTGGTCGAAGCAGCCCGCCCCCAAAATGATATAAATTATATCGATGGGGGGCGTAAAACAAGTATAGATACAATGTACCTCTACATGACATTTTGCTCTGGCTATGATTTGGACAGCCAGTGTCAGAGCAAATATCAGTTTTCCGCGAGTGATATAATTTTTATGAATTATTGTGGTCTAGGGGGAGTAATCCTCTTAAACTTCCTTTTCCACTATCAATTGTTCTTGATTTGTCTCCCCTTTAATTAATGCAATTTTTGGTTACGAGAAGCGAGCACGGTCTCTAGGCCAGAATCATTGCTCTGGGCTAGCCGCGAGGAGCTTAGAACTAACTTGGCTAGCCGGGACCGGCGTCTGTGGAGTACCGGTTAGACACTTCTTCTCTGTCGCACGCAGGAAACACGGGTTCGATTCAAGTGTGAGGAGATTTTTTCAACGAGTATAACGGTCTTTCTGCTGGGATGGTGAATCCCTCTCAGGCCGGGTTGGTCCTGACAGTGACAGGCAGTGCGAGAAGCCCACCTCCTAAATGGTCTAATGTGTGTCGATGGGGGCAGAAAAAACAACTAGATGTACACAAAAAGAATAGCAAGATCCTTATTTAAGGCGGCTTCAAGAGCAACGAACTCATACGTCAGCAAGCCAATGTCTTGTACGTAAGTCAGAAGACTGTCTGATGACTCTAAATAAGATTTCCTGCAGCCAAGCCAGCAATGTTTGTATATTATATACATGTATTATGTTGTGTGTATATATATATATATATATATATATATATATATATATATATATATATATATATATATATATGTGTGTGTGTGTGTGTGTGTGTGTGTGTGTGTGTGTGTGTGTGTGTGTGTGTGTGTGTGTGTGTGTGTGTGTGTGTGTGTATAGTTTATATATACATATATGTTATAAATCCTTTCCAGTGGGCTCCACAAAGTGCGCCGATTTTTTTGTACAGACGATGGGGAAGGTGGAGGAAAGGGGAGGGGAATTGGGGGGGGGGGGGGGGGGGAGAAGTTTATTTAAAGTAAGATTTTACTGCACTTGCCACACAATTTGGTCACACAAGTGCTGAGTAACAATCATGCAGTAACACGCATGAAAAATGAAGGGACGTAAGGAAGATTGGTGTTTGATCATTGATAGGAAACAAGAGCACCAATCAACTTTTAGTTTTAGTAAGAGTTTTTCGGCACTTGCAACACAATGAGGTCATATAAGTGCCGAAGATTAGAGGTGTTACAAGAGAGTAACAAACACTAAAAAGAAGGAGGAGAGATCAGGATGATATATGTTTGATAGGAAAGAAGGAGCAAACCACACCAGAGCACCTGCCAACCACCCATCAATAACCCACGAAGAAAAAGGAGGAAGAGAAAGAGAAGGAGAATGGAAGAATGGAGAACAGGAGAATGAAAGGAGAATGAAAGGAGAACGAAAGGAGAACGAGGAGAAGTGAGGGAGAGGAGAGGGGAAACAAAGAGTAAATGAAAAAGATAATCCATTGATTCGGAATAAATGATTCAAAAAGTACTTGGATATAATTTAATATAAGTGAACAAACAATGCTGTATTCTACAAAAAAGTAAAAGCAGTTTACGAAGCAATTCTACCTGCCTAGAAACAAAAGGACACGAAGCCTCAGCAATACGGGATCTTCACAGATTTTTATTGCTGTTCTCAAAACACAACAACAACTACAAAAGCTTTGACATTTTAAAAAATTAAACGTGGAGATTTTGCCCCAATACCAGCTCAGTGCCATTTTACTTGTAAAAGTAATAGCAAAATCGTTGCTTTGTACGTTAATAACATGTGCGGTGCGCAAGTGAGAATAATCATTGGTTGGTCCGATACTATGAAACTGCAAATTCAGCTGATTCAAGTAGGAGTCTGATAAAGAATATCATGTGACAAGTGAACGATATGTAAACACAAACACACATACATGCACACACACTCATGTATAGACATACGTACACGCCTACATACACACAGACACACACACACACACACACACACACAGACACACACACACACATACATACACACACAAATTCTGAGTGGCTGCACAGTAAAGGAGGAGGGGGGGGGGGGGGGGTGATGAAGAGGTGGAATCAGGCGCTCGTCAATTTTTCGGCATATGGAGTTATTGGTATCATCTGAATTTTTTTCATTTGCCTTGCTTTCGATTTTTGAAAAATCCATCTATCTTGAATAGAAGTCGAGACATTTGCGATTGAAAGAGGTGAAGTTTCAGAAATAAAATTAGAGAGAAAATGGAAGCAAAAATTTGGTGACTTCCATAGCTCAAGAACCTTGAAAACTGCAAATTTACGTTTTCTCTGCCTTTTTAATCAATCTTTTTCCATAAAATCCTCACATGGACAGATGTGTTTTTGAAGGAACATAAGACAAGGTGTTGAACCTAAAAACAAATATTCGAAAAAAATTGCCAAACTGGGCGAAAACGCAGATTTCTTGGGTTTCGTTTACTTTACTAGACCTAAGACCAGCGCCTGATTTCACACGATGCTTCGTACACACACTGTGTGTATGTCTGCGCGTGTGTGCCTGGGTTGTTTACTGTAGTTTACATGCATGCGAGTTTGTGTCTGTGTGTTAGTAGCAAAGAGATTACAATACACAACAAGACAATGTATTGTACATTGTACAGAACATGACATCCAGTCAGACATTTGAGAATGTTACAAAAATAACAACAGTAAGTGCGAGTAAATAAAACTTCAAGTACCTAATTAGGTAAAGAATGAATGGACATGGACATATAGAATAGAGTGTTAGCATAATACATGTATCACTCTGACATTTTGTTTCTGAGAAAGATATTGAGGTACAGCTGTATATAAAATAGATTTATTTGTAGCCCCAAAATCATATAAATCTGTGAGAATAAAACCAATCAAAATCTGAAAGAGAATAATGGTTAAAAGTTGAAATACATATTATCTCTGCAAAGAGGGACAGAGGCAAAGTACCAGGTGACCAGAAAAAAGAGTTTGTCCAAACGAACGCAGATAAAACCGTTATGAACAAAGGTACGAACACCAAAGTAAGTTGCAGAAACATGAAACATCCATCCAGATTTGTTATGTATTGATATCAATATAGAATATGACCGCCACAATCAAAGTTACAAGATACCTTCCAGATACCCCCAATTTCTAGTAAAACACGTTCTGACACGATGAGTGAAATCGGCAAATACTCGTTGACATGACACTGCTAAGGTAAAATCTCTCCTGTGCCCTTCGTGATGGTTCCTCTCAAGTATTGGATACTTTATAAGATTTCCCAACACACCATGTCGTTCAAACATACTCCCAAATGGTGAAAGTCCAGGGGACTCAGGTCTAGATTGTTGGGGTCGAGTAGTGCTCAGTCGGACCGACCGTTGTGTAATAATGGCTATTGACAGTTCAGAACAGCTCTGGCGTCTTGAGGAGCAGCCCTACCTTGCTGGAAGTGTTGGTTCTTTCTCCCTTCATCATCAACAAATTAAAGCCCAAAGCTACGCCAGAGCCATGATACGATGACGAGGTACTGGTCACTGAATCACGGACCATCTTAACCTTTTCAAGAGTGTGAAGAGTGTGTTAATTTTACAGGCTGCCTTCCGTGTGTTACTCGCAGCTTAGAATTCAACTTCCTATTTTCTATAGACCAAAACCTCTCCAAATTTGAAGCCAGTTGCAAAATGGACGTATCGCTAGGAAAAGTATGGTTGTTACAGATATATCTATTAGTGCTGGGCGGCTAGGTTCCCGACTATTGAAAGCTAGGAATCGTCGGAATCGACTCCGAACCCAATTACTTACTTTCTAAAGATGTGATTTTTTTCCGGTGGTTTCCATGGTTGGCTCCGAACATCTTCAGGATTTAGGTTAACCTTGATTTCGGAACACTACGAAGCATCAACTTTTATTTTTCAAAAATACATTCATTAAAAAAAGAAATTTTTAATGATAAAACCGCTGGTTTACGTAAAAAGGAGAAGGAACTTTACATCCGTAGTATTAATCGTGGGAATCGGTTCCGGAATCGACTCTTCGCCCAGCTCTAATATCTATCCCGTATTCCCGAGCAAATAATGCACAGGGCGATTAGCGAGATTTTGTTTTCTGATACATCTAAACTCAACAAAAAACCTGTAAAATGCTTTATCATCCTTCTTTTGTGCAACGGTAATTACAGTGTAATTTTTTTTAAAAACAACATCATCCGGATGTATGTTTTATCTTCCGGTCAGTTTTGGTGTCAATTGAGTCATAAGCAAAAAAGTTATTAACATTTCTTTGAACAAACTTTTTTCTGGTCAGCTGGTATATGAACATTAAAATTCAATTCCATGCCTTTTATTCTTAAATTTCAATTTCATTGGCTATTTTATTTAGGCGGTTTTGATTTTTTGTCACATGAATTTTATTTGAGTGTACACATTGATTAAAAGGGAATACCTTTAACTTTGAAACAGTAAATTGCACATTTTTGCAAAATGATTTGAAAACATTAAATGCCACTATTTAAAATGCACGAACACTAAATAATACACTGATTAACCTTTGCACCTCTCATTGTTTTTCCTCTCCCTCTTTCTGCTTTCCCACTCCCCTTTGTTCTATCTGCTCTTCCCCCTTTCCTCACATTCTCATTTTCTGCCTCTTTTCCTCTTATCATCCTCCCCATCTTCATCTGCTCCTCAAATCTACATCTTTCTTTTCACCAACACTATTATTTTTCTGCTCCTCCTTTCATACTGGTTGTGTATATTAGTGTTAGTGGTGCGTGCATGTGTGTGTGTGTGTGTGTGTGTGTGTGTGTGTGTGTGTGTGTATGTGTGTGTGTGTGTGTGTGTGTGTGTGTGTGTGTGTGTGTGTGTGTGTGTGTGTGTGTGTGTGTGTGTGTGTGTGTGTGTGTGTGTGTGTGTGTGTGTCTGTGAGCTTGTAAGTATATAAGTAAGTGTGCGTTAGAAAACGTTTTCCTTAAACCTATACTATTTTAACTATGGGAGTTGGGTCATACAGGAGCTCAAACTGCCAGGTGCTCCAATTATTGGCCAAGCCCTAGTGACTCTTCCCCATCCCCCCCCCCAAAAAAAAAGAAACAAACAAACATATAATAATAAAATAATAATAATAACAATAATAACAACAACAATAATATTAATAATAATACAACAACAATGACGATAATAATAATAATAATAATAATAATGATGATGACGATAATAATAATTACAATAATAATAATAGTAATAATAATAATAATTGTAATAGATGAAGAAGAGGACAGCATTCCCACACTGGCAGCAAATTCTAAATTTAGAATCAATGTTCTCCAAAAGTGAAAAGTTCTGGCAAGGATAGAATTAGCGGATAAGCGATTAAGAATTCCTTTGACAGCAAAGGGGAAAGAAGTCGTAGGGCCTACACACTACACATACAAATTAATTGCACTTTGGATTGAGAGGTCAACAAACTAGTCATCCTTGAGATCTGGCGCAAGGAACTCATTTGAGTAAGAAAAAGAAAATACTGAATCAGTATCGCATTTAATTAACTACATTTCTTAAGTAAGTTTAGTTTTAGTAAGAGCTTTAAGCAAGGCACCTGTGACTCAAATAGCATTCTCTTCTGTGTCTTTTTTTTTCTTTTTAGTTTTTGGTACAGTAAGTGTTTTACGGCGCTCCCAACTGCCATGGTCATATGAGCGTGCCGCACACATTAACACAATTTCAGTTTTGTAGAAATTAATTTTGAATTTTGCTCGGGTGGCGGCTGAAGCCTACTCCCATCAATTTTAGGACCACCAAGGGATCTTTAAAGCGCAACTTGCACCCGGGACCTCCAAGATTTTTTTGCCCTTATCCGAGAAGGCTAGGTGTTAGATCTTACCTACCCTAAGATCAGGGGTGTGGCTGAAAGACAGAAATAAGAAGGAGCCAAGAAGTAGCAGGATCTACTGAATGAGATGCGAAAACCGTACCTCTAGAGCACAAGAGCCCCCCCCCCCCCCCCCCCCCCCCCTCAAATATAAGTGCCTAAGATTAGAGGTGTTATGACTGGAGAGTAATATAAAAAGAAAAGTAGAAGACATAAAAAAATAAATGTTTTATACGAAAGAAGGAGAAACCGCACAAGAGTATCCACCAACCACCACCAACACCATTGCTGATTCACAGAGTTTTTCCCCTATCTCGATGTAGTGGTGCTTCGCATTTCAACGTCCCTGTTCCGAAGACAGGAAACACTGTACAGTACAGATTTTATTGACTTTGTTCTTACAATATGAAATAGAACAATATGCTCACAACATGCAAAAACTTAAAGGCCATTAATAAAGATAATAAAGAGTGAATGAACAAGATGCAGCAAATCATGATGCTCATTGTGCCATTTACATTGTGGATCGGTACATTCGTTTCAGGTAAAAGAGAAAAGTTTCAAGTGTTTTTAAAATATCAGCAGCAATTGAATTTTGCGTTAATATAGTCCTTTTGAAAGACAATCTTAAAACAGTATGCATGATACAGCTTTGCTTAGGACGTAGACATAGAGAAAGTAGATAGCCCAAGTACTAAGTACCTCCTTTCAGATCTCGACTTCTTTACTATGCTTCAAAAGAGAGACATGGTCACTACGACTGGCATCAAAGAAGATGTAAGGGATATCTCACAAAAAAACAAACTATTTTATGGGTGTGATAAGGATATTTACATTTTAAAAGTGATATATTTATACCTACTTCCCCCTCCGCCTTCTATAATCAGTGAAGTTAAAGACACAAATATGAAAATTAAAGCTTTTCAGATCCTAACCTTCCAAAACTAAATGATATGAATATACATGTATGTAATTTGAGTTCAATTAAAACAAAACAGAGAAAGAACAGTTGACCGTGCTGCCCACTGAAAGGAGCCTCATAACCACAGTCTACAAAATCCTGAACAATGCTTTCATAGACAAGTGATCAGAAGGGACTCCCTTGGCAGGGAGCCCGCCACTGTTGTCCACCAAATACTGGTCAAGCAGCTGCAAAATGCCCACACAACCCAGCCTGTTGGCTGTGTAGAAAATATAGTCCAAGGTCATGTGCGTCCACCGGTCGTAGCTAGTCACAAGAGGCTCGGAACCCTGAGAGAGAGAGAGAGAGGGGGGGGGGGGGGATGACCGGATCTTGAACTGATTTGTGGACAAAACACGTCTGTTCTCACTTGCACCTAAAAAAAACCCTCACTTTTTACCCCCCCCCCCCCAAAAAAAAAAAACCCCAACAAAAAAACAACCAACAACCAAAAAAATTTAATTAAAAAACAAATATGTAAATAGATAATGAATGAATGAAAGAATAAATAAATGAATGAATGAATGAAAATTAAAAAGAAAGAAAAGGTAAGCGCTATCTGCTTTCAGGATTCTGTATCTCCTGCGGGTCATATTTCGTCCTGGAATAAGCATGTGAAGCAATCAAGATGCTTCGTTGTGGCCCTTCAAATCTGCCTAAAATCCCAGTCTGTTTAATAACCCGCCTCCTTTTTGTCTTCCAATGACCAGGTAATTTAAATTGGCAAATATTACTGTATATCAGACTTCAAAGCGCTACGCATGAGTGGTTAAGCACTTCGTCTGGGCACACAGAAGACCCGATTTCGACTCCCGCGAGTGGAGAAGTTTTTATCAAGTATCTCGGTCTTTCTACTCAAAAGCTGGACTCCTCTCAGTCTGGTTTGGCATTGACAGACAGGGTCGCAGCCTGCTTCCCAAATGATCTAAATAGTATTAAAGGGGACGTAAAATTTTTATTATTTTTTAAGTGTCATATCAGCGTATAACTTTTTGAAACTTTAGTTCACTGTTGTACTTTCGAGATAATAATAATAATAATGATAAAAAATGATAATGATGACAATAATAATACATAGTATTATTGCTGCGTATTTCCATTATGTGGAGAAAAAAATGCCCAACTCGAATTACAATTTTAAAAAGACATAACCAGCATATTCTGAATGAGTCAAGCTTTCTCTTCTGTGTCTTACAAAGACGACAATATTTCTTTTAGTTTTAAGTTTTAGTACCCGGTAAGAGAAAGAGTTTCACTGCACTTGGAACACAATAAAGTCATGTAAGTGCCAAAGATAAGAGGTGTCACAAGAGAAAAACAAACACGAACAAGAAGGAGGAGAAATAAGAATGATAGATGTTTGATAGGGAAGAAGGAGCAAACCGCAACAGAGCATCCATCAACCACTCACTCCCACACTTCTGATACAACAAATAATAAAGCATGGTAGGAGAGAGAAACCATTCACTTACCTGGCAATCTTGATATGCACTGTGCAGGTTGGGTAAACTGTGCTGAAATACCTTTGGTATGTGAGATATGAGTGCCCGACTCTGAAATTAAAAAAAATGTATATACATATATATATAATACTACAAGAAAAAAAAGAATTGCATGTTTAAGAAATTTTTTTAATAAGTGCATGACTAGTACCGTATAGACCTAGGTTATTTAAAAGGGAAAATCTCTGATTCTGATGTCCGTCTCCGGTAAGACTGAGCCAAAAGGGTGGAGAGCCTTAATCAACTCCCCAAAACAGCCAAGGTTCCAGAATGCCAGTCTGGGATTTGAACTTGAGCTATCTGCTCCTTAGTTTAGTTCAGCATGATACCAACTGAGCTAATGGATCTCCCACATAGTGCATAAAAATAAATATAAAATTAAAGAAATTCTGTTGTTGTTTTTTACACAAGCTGGTGAGCCCATCTTATGATTTGGTAAGGTATGGATTTTAAATGTATAATTTTCAATATTGTACTGTTATTTATAAGAACCAGGGTCTCCAATTTAACGCCCATTCCCTATAGGGCTTAAACAAGGGGCTCGACAGCCCTTAGTTTGCATAAAGAGAAGCATATATCGATACAAAAATGGCAAGGTATTGGTAGAAATAAGCAAAACGGACGGACATAAACACTTAAGGGAAAATAAAGAAGTAGGAGGGACTATAAGTGGCACCCTCCAACCACTCACAGAAGAGGCCTGAAAGTCTTCAAATAACATAGACTTAAGAACTCTGTTGAGGATTCGAACAAGGGTCACCCACACAGTAGCCTCTTGATAACGCTGCACCGATTGTTTGATTTTAAGTCAGCATCGGCATTTTGATATGTAGGTATGAATAAGAAGAGAGGAGGGGGTGCAAAAATGAGTGTTGTGGATATTTGTGTGTGTGTGTGTGTGTGTGTGTGTGTGTGTGTGTGTGTGTGTGTGTGTGTGTGTGTAGGGGTGGGGGTGACTTCCGCATGTCAAAGGGAGAGATACAAGAGTGAGAGAGAGAGAGAGAGAGAGAAGAGAGAGAGAGGCAGATAAATAGATAGATAGATAGATAGATAGATAGAGGGAGAGAGATAGGGGGGGTGGGAGGGGGTGAAAGAGAAAGAGAGGTGGACGGGACAGAGAGAGGAGGGAGAGAGAGGAAGGGGTGAAATATATATATATATATATAAAGAGAGAGAGAGAGAGAGAGAGAGAGAGAGAGAGACAGAGACAGAGAGGGAGAGAGAGAGAGAGAGAGAGAGAGAGAGATAGGCATGTGAGAGTTAAGAAGTTGGACCAACCAGTAGCACCCTCCAACCCTCATACCGGGTCTCAAAATTGAAAAATAAAGGACCATCTAAAGGTCAATAACTCGGTCATTTTTGGATCAATTTCAACAAAACTTTAACTTGGAACAAATGTAAATTTAACCAAGGGGAAGTTTGTTAACATGAAGAACATCAATGCTTGTGTTCAAGAAACATATAAAGTTTTAATAAGTTCAACCAAATTTGAGTAGACTGCAAAACTTTGCAACTTCTTGAAATTAAACAACATTGTGCATTGAAGAACAAATTTACATAAAATTGGCATTTCTAAATAAATTGCTGGAAGCTATTTGAATTGTATGTTCCAGGTGTTGACCATTTCTCTCCAGACAAGCCCGCATACGCTGCTGGAGAGTTTGAATAACCCCGTGGCATGTTTTGTTGTGTCGATTCTTTGGACTCCCTTTCCCTTGCAACACTGAGTTTCAACTGTATATGTGAGGCAGCGTGGTGGAATCAGGTTCTCGTCAAAATAATCAAAGTGAAGAAACTTGCATTTTTCCGCAGGTTTGTGAATTTTTATCAAATTTTGTTTTTTTGGCTCAACACCTTTAATGCCCATTAAAGAACTCATTTATGTGTTTGTTTTTCTGAAAAACGTTGATTAAGTATATTTTCAGTTACCACAGACTCTTAAGTAATGAAATAACTAATCTTTGGCGGCCATTTTTTCACTAATTTTGCCTCTGAAAACCGGTGCCCCCCACCTCCTTCTTTCGCAAATACATTGTATCTCGACTTGTATTCAAGATAAATGGATACTTTTTTCATCCAAATAAAGACTAGAGAACAAGCTTTAAGATAATACTAATAACTCTACATGCCCAAAAATTGACGAGAGCTTGATACCACCACGCTGCTTCACATATTATTAGTTTGTGGGGGGTTTTCCGGTACACTCTATCTAAAAAGCCTCAAACTCTAAGAAAGTAATTGAAGGGGTTCAAGTCGGGATAATTCATTTGTAAGCTTTCGGCTTTCTGCATTCCCCAAACTTTTATGGGCACTCCTGTACAATTGCGGTCCCGTCGGCACTAGATCACACTAGGCCTAGCACAGAGTACTGGATATCAACCAAATTTGACCTCATTCAATACTGATTTAATAAATTAAATAGTCGGTATCAATGTTTTATATTTTATCAGTAGATCTAGCCAACAAAATGAGCGGTAAAATTCCACTTGTTTTTAACAAGGCAGGAGGGGTTTCAGCTGACCTAAAAAAAACATGGGGGTTTTCAGAGGGGCATGCCCCCCCCCACCCCCTGAATTTGACTATGGTTTGATGTTTTGAAATTAGGTTTGATAGGCCTAGGCTATCTCTCTATATCGGCACACGCATCAAAGAGCAATCGTTCAGAACTAGAAGTAATCGTCCGTGGGGTCAAAACTAGTATCCCCAAACGGGACCGCAACTGTACAGGAGTGCCTCTATACAAGGGCCACTCATGCTGTGCGGGGTGTGGCCCCCACATCCTACTGGAACCAGGCCTCCTCAGCAAACAAAACACCTCCTTGGTAAGCATTTTCAAAACTCTCTCAGCACGATCAGATATGATATCCATCTGGTTGGATCTTATTTACTCGAAATTTCGTTAGATAAGTGCAAAGATGACAGGTTGCTGCTAAATAGGTCTCTCCTTTTTTTAGTGTGTTATGGCGCTCTCAAATGAATGAGGTCAAATGAGTGCGTAGGACACATTAAACATTTTCAGTTGGTAAGAAATTTTGAATTTTGCACGGGTGATGGCCGAAGCCTACTCTTATCAATTTTGGACCACCAACTTTCACACGGGACCTCCGAGATTTTTCACCCTTATCCGAGAGGGCTAGGTGTTAGATCTTACCTACCATAAGATATTGGGTATGGCTGAAAGACAGCAGTACGGGGCCAAGGAGTAGCAGTAGAAAAGCTGCAAGAAAGACACGGTGTACTAAAAGTGATATAATGATGTAGTCTTCAGTATCTGACAAAGCGAGGACAGACTTCCATCCCCTTCTGACGCAGCTTTACACCCACTTCTGTTTTAAACCACACTCGTCGCCAAGAAAGGCAGAGTGCCCCTTACATATATAATACAATGCATATTAGGAGGGTTTGCATGAACGACCAGCCAAATATGGTATGTACCCAGCTTATTAAAACAAGTTTGAAAGCACTTTGTTTCACACAATGTGTGATTATAGTAATAGTACATGGAAGCCAGCTATATAACATTGAATCACGAACGTCCTAGGAGCCTTACATCACAGAAAACACAGTTTAGTTTTAGGAGTTTTATGGCTTATGGCACTTGCGACACAATTAGGTGATACAAGTGCCAAAGATTAGAAGTGTTACAAGAGAATAAAAAACACAAAAAAGGAGGAGAGATGAGGACGATAGAAATTCGATAAGAAAGAAGGATCAAACCACACCAGAGCACCTGCCAATCACCCACACAGCAAACTTTAAAGCAGATAAAAACAATAAACTATGAAGGAAAAACTCCACCAAAGATGGCCATCAAATTGGAACTTTTATTTCAGAAAAAAATTTGATTTCATACACAATTTCATTTAACAGTGATATGAACTAGATCCAAATTCAACACAGCATCTTATAAAAAATACACAAGTATAATCGTTCCACAATTTAAGATGGTTACATTAAAAATTTGAGAAATGGATGGTACAATAAGCTAACTTCTTTCCCATATTTCATCTTCCATGGGTTGTGGTAACAAAGGAGGATATGACCAATGCACTGGCACTTTGTTTTGTATTTCCAGAACACAATTAACACAATAATCCGTTTAACCTCAGCCTCGTCTATGAGTCACATTAGTTTGGTGATGGGCACAGGACGTACCAGCATGACACAGCGTAGGGTAGCAACTCAAGCATCGAAACTCCAGAGTTTCGATGAAAATCACTTTTTTACACTTTCCAGAGCACCGGGAAGAAGCCCTGTAAAAATCTCAAGAGTTGTGGCGATTATTTTGGGAAAATGCACTTAAAATTGAAATTCCAGATTTTGTTGACACATGGTACAGAGTGGGGGAGAACAAAAAAAACAGCAGTCTTTCGTTCCTGCTGTCCAATCTGAAGAACCAGAGTAACAATAGTTGTGCTGCTACCCAACATATAGACTTGCGGAGGAACGTGGTGAAAACACATGGGACAATACAATAGTACACACTGTCTGGCTACGATGCAGAGATGGTCCTCTCGGACTTAGGTAAATATGTTATTAACGGTATTATGTTTGTAACAATGTATGTATCTGTACAATAACAGGAAGTCTATGGAAACGTACATAATTCAGGGTCATTGTGAAGGACTTTAATGGGACTTTGAAAGCTCCTCTCTGTAACAACATCCCAAAACAATATTGTATAACGCTGCCAACAAAAGGATAAAAGAAATTTTTAAAGGTGGGGGTGAGGGGGAAGGGAACAATAAAAAGAAGGAACATATAAGACACAATGTTTTAAAAATCAAGTTACCAAGAAAGAAAAATAAAGATGGGAAAAGTTTTTAAATTCTCGCCCTTCTATAGGAAAGAGCAAAAAAGTAAACTAAAGTTTAAGTCCCCATTTAGGATGGATGAAAAAAAAATGACCTCATGAAAAAAATGACCTAAAAAAATAAAGACTTCTAATAACCCTGGAATTTCCAAAAGCAAAAAAACTGAACTTACTTTTCACCACATCTATATGTAAAGTATTTCACGGGGACATGTACACATATTCAAGATGTGCTCATGACTGCTGGACACAGAAAAAACAATTCACTTGCCAGGAATGAGAAGCTGCCTTCCAAAGACGGACTACCTGAGAAAGATGACAAGCTTTGGACCTTTGACTGTTTGCCCTGCACAAGGGACTGTACATTAATAAACGGATGGTTTTGAAGCCCCGTTTACTGAAATGAACTGCACAAAATGTCCCTGTTTTTCCTAGACTTGGACATAATGGCTATATTTGCATGCATTGCTTCAGGCTTTCAGTAACTCATCTATGCTTAAACATGTGTTACTTAAGGCTAGAAAATATGCTACAAAGGGACCATGCCAAGCCCATGAACAGAAACAAAATAAAAGTATGTTTGTATCTAAACAGAAAACAAAACCAGCTCACCCAAAACAATCTTCCTAAATGTCGAGAAAAAAAAAAAGGCGAAATCCTATTCACTTCAAGGAATCTTAAAAACTCAGACTGAACCCGTAACACAATTAGATTGCTTCACAACAACAAAACCAGTTAGTCCTAAAAATTTTATCAAATTTAATTCAATTCTGTGATAAACGTGCATTCATTCACAACAAAACAATTACTGTTCTGGCTGTTACTTCATCAAACAATTATTTTAGTAGTCATCCATAGAAATTTCTCAAGACAGCACCGCGCCCATGAAATAAAAGATAAAAGGAGAAAGTTTCAAAACAACTCCCAGCACCATTTAGTCTTCATAATCAAAGAGACGGTACCGTTCCACTGTGCAGGGAATAAATGAAATACAGATTAAAAACAAGTGGTGCCACCCAAAAACGATCACCATTCCATCCATGTCACTGCAGAGACGTAAATAGAGTGCTCTTCGTTTCAATCCCAAGAGTCAATGTAAGGCATAACATTAAATAAAAGCATTTTGTTTCTGTGGCGGGTTCTGAAGGCCATCTGCTGGTGAAATTTCTAAAATCCATATACCCTTGACTAAATATAGAAACGATGATATATTTATATTAGTCAGACATCAAAGAATAAATTCAAGTAATTATTTATTATTAAGCACATGGCAACCAAGAAAACGCCCTGCATATTGGACAATTTCATCAAATTTCAAAAGCTATCTTTTCTCTTATTTTTCGTCCGTTGGCTTTAATTTTCAGTAAGTACAAACTACACAACACATATGTAATGAACAAATAACGCTAAATTTGTAATATTACGATTATGAAAATAATTATAGACTCTGAAAATATGTACTATGGACAATAGCAAACAACCTCGAAATTCCCAACACAAACACTGATTGTAACTTATTTTCTTACTATCTTCAAAAAAGCCTCCATTTCAGTAAAAGTCACCTATAGACGCATATTGTGTAAAACAATGAAGCCATTCAGATGAAAAATAATGGAGAAGATGTAATTTGAAGTCGGAAAAAAAAAAAATGAAGAGAATATTTAAAAACAAGACCCAAAATTGCAAATTATTTTTTAAGACCCATTTTTACATGACTTCTAAACATAATTGATAGAAATGGGAGCTTGAAACTTCAGGGGAAATGGATGTACGTTTCAAAAATGGAGAAAAAGAATTGCAAGGTCCAACCGGGTAAAAATGGGAGAAATATTACCTGCAGATGGCCTTAACCCCCACCCCTTCCAAATACTTCGGATAACAGAGAAGAGTGTGCTAACATTGAAATTCCTTCCAAAATAATTCAAATAAATTCAAACTTTTCAGCCAAAAGCAAGCCTCTTCTCAATATAAAATATCTTTCTGTAACACCTCTAGATTTAGAAATATGTTTCATAAAATGTATGGACTTTTGCAGCTTTCGAGTTTTTGGCACAAAAACAACACCCATCCAGCACAGATGACACAAGTTAACCTTATATAGTATAAAGAAAGTAGGTAAAGAAATAAACAGCAAAGATCAAAGTTACCCTAACAAAAAGAAGTTTTTTTCTGTACAATTAATATACCCCGTACGTAGTCCAATTGTGCCATATAACAAAGAAAAAAAAATGAAACACTGGTATTGCAATGAATAGATTTTGTGGCCTAAATAAGGCGACTTAGGAAAGCACCTGCGCAAACCCTGCAACCTGCTGAGGGATACTGAAACAGTCAAAAGCCATTGTTAAAGATCTGGGAAAGCAATGGCGCCACTGCCGAGGCTCAAAGGGTTGCAAGAAGACAGGAGTGATGGAAAGCAGCTTCGTAATGGCTCAATGAACTGTGACAGCATTAAAATAAAAAAATCTAACTGCTCACCAAATGTCTGATCACACAAGGAAAGGGTACTGAGCAATAAACCAATTAGTGAAAACCAATCCAAAAAAAAAAATCTGATGGAAATTCCTCTGAACTCTTAGTCATCTGCCATTTTTTAAACATTTTTATAGAAGCTTTTGCATGAATCCACGATAATTTTTTAGGGAAGCAGATTAATCAATAAAAGGCATTCAATATTTAAAACCCTTTTGACTGAACAAGTAAGAAATGTTTGCTTGTGTACCCTTTTTTTTTTCAGGCACACGAACAATGTTCACGTACTATACAAGAAAAATTACAACTATAATAATGATAACACAATCAATTTAAAGCTGATATTCTGGACCTCTCGCTTTCCATGTTTACAATTCTAAGAATTCTTCTAATAAAAAATGTCTCTGTCATAGACTATACAAACCAAAACAGACTCTATATATTTCTGACACTTATTCTTTTCTTTGCATTTTCTCATCACTTTACAGAGCTCAAATAATCCCATAAACTTTGCATCCTAAAGGTCAACCAAAAAAAGCACTTCTATTCTATACAGTACATTTAAGAGAGACCCTACTTCATTCTTTATGACCAAAACTTATGTGTACTTTATACAAGTCTACACTGAAAACTCTCTACCATCAGGCCTTTTCTATAATGCTGCTACACAGGCCTTGACGTGTCCCAAGCCAGGAAGTAGAATAGTCTTGGAAAGTAACAGTTTTGAGGAAGACCTCGAGGCATCCCTCCGCACATGGTCACTGACAAAAATGTCCAGCATGAGTCATCCACACACCCTATAACTAACAAGTTCATGACAGACCACAGCAAATGGTGAAACTGAACTTCTACCAAAAGTCGCCTGACTAGAGGGAACGTTTCAATACATATGAGACAACATAGCTTAAATGAGAAGTGCACGCTACGAGAAAATACTTACAGAGGATACTTAGAGGGGATTATACAAAACAAACTGGCACAGGGTACAGAACATGCCTGACACTAAAATAACCACTAACATTGAAAAATGTATGTGCTTAATGGTGGTGAAGTTATAGGTGAAGTTGACTATTTGAATGAACCCTCATTTCCCTGTATACTTATGAGATCATTTACAGAAATGCAACATGGTATGGCTATGTCTCTCAATTCTGTGCTCATCTTTCAAAAAGCATAGGCGGGCTACAGCAGATATTGGATGAGGCGCAATCTGCGTATGCAAAAAGCCCATTCCCAGTTTCCACTTTTAGTCACTTTTTAAAAATCTGACTAGCATGGACAAAAGGAAAAACAAATTCCACAGGAACCCTCAAACGCTTAGGGAAATCGGCACAAAACAATCTTTTTCACGAAAAACATGTCAAGAGAGCCTGGTTTTATCAAAAGATTTTTAAAAATAAGAAACGTTGACAGAAAAAAACCCCAACAAAACAAAAAAAACAACTTAAAGTCACTGAGCCATATCCCTCTACCTTCAGTACAAGGCTCTCAAACCATCCTCATGGTATTGCAAACTGCATATTCAATTATTCCGATGAAAACACTATTTCTTGCACAAAAACTGAGGAAACCAGGCCAGCTTTGTTATTGAGAGCTTGACAGACCATTACAAAGCCATATTCAAACCAAAAAACAAACAAACAAACAAACGAAAAAATAGGAGACTAGCCATCTTGGTCTAGACATCATGTTCTCCAGTCTCAAAGATACATAAACTTATTTTTACAACTCAAAAAGAATGAAAGAAAAATATGATTCATTCAAGTAGCGGCTTTTTGTGCACTGAATAAATTGTAGAATTTTCTGGTAAAACCTTCGATGATATCATTTTTGTGTGTGTGTGTGTGTGTTATATTTGTATCTTCCATCTCTATAAGTATGAGGAATTTTATACCAAAAATATCAGAATAACATGAAGCCAAATAGTTCAAGAGGGAAAGGGATGGCATAAAATACACGGGAAAAAACAAAACAATGTAAAAGAAAGAATCTTTTTGAAACAATCAAACTAAATTATAATCAAGTATATAAAATGCAGTGTGAGATGCTGGAACAAATATACAAATGTGTGACAGTAGAGCACTTTTGTTTCCTTTCGAGTCTGACATGTCAAGATGAAGAAACATTCTCCCCTTCCATCCCTTCAGCAGACAGTTTTGAGACAGGATGGGGGGCTTCACAAGGAACATGCTTGGACAATGGCTAAATGGCTGCTTAGTCCCTGTGGAGTGTGGGGAAAACAAAACAAAACAACATAAATTTTTAAGTAAGTAGACAGAAATCAGTCAAAAAGAAATAGTGAATGCAATGACAATGAAAAGTTCACATTTTCACAAGTAGTATTTTTTTAAAAACATAAAACACCATTCTGAAATGATAATGTAGCATTATCCATAGTAGGTAACTTATGTTACAAGTGTTACTTTTTCAAAGACCTAATCAGTACACAATATGCACAAACAGTTATACTCAATTTTACACAGAGTATGGATTTGTGATCAGAAGATATCTTGAAAGCTAATAGTATGTCAAAACAATATTTCACCATAACAGTGCACAACATAAAACCATTTTCCACTAAAACAGGTCTTTTTCAAAAGTTCTGCTTAGCACTGAATTCAACTCTCGGAGCATGAGCGCGACACGTACATCTTTTTTGGGGGGGGCAAGTGTTTTACAGAGCTCGCAACTGCATAAGGTCACATGAGCGCACGGGAAACACCAAATATTTTCAGAGGGTATGAAATTTTGAATTTTGCCGGGGTGGTGGCTGAAGCCTGCTCATCAATTTTACACCAACAACGGATCTATTCTTAAGCGAGCGCAAATTGCACACGCGACCTCCGAGATTTTTCGCCTTTGTCCGACAAGGCTAGGTGTACATCTTTCCTACAAGAAGATCAGGGGTGTGGCTGAAAAACGGCAGTAAGAAGGAGAAAAAGAGTTGCAGCTTCAATATCATAATATGGTCTAAATGTCATCCAAAAGAAGGAAGCCTCTTTGAGTATACATTGATTAACGTTCGAGAGATAATTTCCTATATGAAATAAGACTTTCTCAACCATTACCCTCTTGAGATTTGGACAAACTTCAACGCCTGTTTACAGCTGATTAGGTGATAGATCAGCAAGATAATTCGCATGCTACCCATTGAATCACATTCTGTCACTTAAAGTGAAACAAGGAAAAGGAGTAAAACTTTCCCATGATATCTCAGTTGTTTTTTTAAACTCATAGGTCATCACCATAACTGCAGTACAGTCAATATAAAACTCTTCCGCGGAATTATGCGAATTGTGTAGCCTCAGAAATTTTTTTTTTGCTTCTTATAAAATTTCATTAAGTACTGTCAAATCCATTTTAGTGACTACCTGCACAAAACAACCACCTGTACAAATGACCACTTGCCACATTCCCCCCCCCCCCCCCCCGAGTGCCTTTTCGGTTGTAACAATACCAACCAAGACGACCACCTGTCTAAGACCACCATTTGTCTCCTCCACAATGGGTAGTCATCTTGGATGGGTTTGACTGAGTACCTTATATATCTTATGCAAACTAAGACCGAATATGGAAACAAAGCAGTGAAATAGCAGGAGGAGGAGGCAGGGAGAATAGAGGAGGATCGAGGCAGCTATCTAGATTATATCATCACGTTTGCCATTTGCTTTTGAGCCTCTTCTTCATCGTTTTAGTAAGTTTTATGGCATTGCCGAAGATTAGAGGTGTTACTAGAGAGTAACAGACAAAAGAAAAGAAGGTGGAGAGATAAGGACAATAGCTATTTGACAGGAAAGAAGGTGCAGACCACACCACAGCACCCGCCAACCACCCCCCACAGGCCCATCTTCATCAAAACCTATTCCATGCAATTGCTATAACCAATAATCTACATGTGCAGAAATCTCCTTTATCAAAAGTAGAAAACAAAGCCTAGAATCAAGATAAGACATAAATGCAGGAGCGCAATTCATGACAAACAAAAGGAAATAAAGAATAGAAGGCAGTGAAAATTCTAGATGAGAAATCAGAAAAGAAAAGAACGTAAAACATTAAGATAATTTGAGCAAATAGCAGGCAAGGCGAGGCCACTTACTTGATTCTAAAGATAGACTTGAGTGAGAGGTGGTCAGAGGGTATGCCAGGAGAGGGGAGCCCCCGCACACTGTCCACCACGTGCTTGTCTAGCACCTCCAGGACACCCACAGTATCCAGGGAAGAGGCAGAGTGGAAAATGTAGTCCAAACATACATACGTATTTTTGTTGTACGAGGTCACCGTAGGTTCTTTACCCTGGAAAGAGATGTAGAGAAAAGTTAGCTCTGATACCTCTATAAACAGAATTTTTTTGTGGGGGGGTTCTTTTTTGTTAGATAGGAAGAGCAGAGCTCATTCACAGAAAAAGAACCATTGTGAATCTGCTGCCAATCCCTTTTATAGATTAAAACACTGATGATTTGGCTTATGCAATTCCTTCCAAGTTTTGTTTTCAGGGAGTCTGGATAACTCATATCAAGAAGTATGTCCCATGGATGGTAAACAGAGTGATACTTCTCCAGCCACTGATTCTGCAGTGACATAGTTCTTTTCTAGGTAACTTTATCCATCATTCTGTATCTTCATTCTCCACGCAGTCAAAGAACAGGTATAGTAATAATAATAATAATAAATAGCATTTGTATAGCGCATATCCCCGCTCAACAGCAGGCTCTATGCGCTTTATAGTACCTCATACATTTTGTCTTTCAGGATCTCAGAGTGAGGAAACCCACGATTAAAGAAAAAAAATATGACTAGAAACTATTTACATTTTGTTGAAAGCTCTTCGAACAATATGAAGTAGAGCAGATTCTCTTGCGAAGCAGGCCAAATAGAGATTCAATAATGCAAAGATTTATGCCAAAATTACATATTTTTTTCGGCCACAAGGGAAAATTGTTATGAATCTTTCTATGATCATTGGCAAAATGATAGTGAGTAGTTGATGAAGAGTGGAAAAAAAGAAAAGGTAAGGACTGAGGCACCAAGTGAAGGAGAAATTCTTGAAGCATATGGTTTGAAAAAAATTACGTTCAAATGCTCGACTGCTTAAAACATCATCGGAAAAAACTTTTTTGGCGTTTGAAAACTAGTGCTTACAATAATATATATATATATCGACGGTATCCGACAAAAACCGAAGTCCAAAATAAAGCCTACTTTTATTTTAGACTGAGGAGATCACATTTAAACCTTTCTGCATCATATCATAAAATAGAGCAAATTTATGGACTAAAAATACGGAATACAATAATTAGCCCAAAACACATTGGCTGTATATGCTTTCTGGTACACTTGACACTTGTACGCAGTTTGCTTGAAAGCAGTAATTTCGGTTGTACAGTTTGCGACTATTACCATCGAAAAGATATCGTAAACTGTGTGGGACAAGAAAAACATTCTTGCATTTAGACCTCACATTAACAAAAGACGCAGGGTAAAATTAACTGAAATGAGACTATTCCTATCCTGCCAAACAGAGCTGCTGCCAGGACCCACCAACATTCGTCAAAATCAAGAAAAGACATTTTTGAAATCTGCTTCAAGGGGGAAATTGTTTTAACTTGCATAGCTGCCAACTATTCAAAACCAAAAATACTTTATCCAGGAATCTAAAATATAAGGAAAAAAGACATATCTTAATCATCTAATCCTATTAGTGCTGAAACAATACAACAAGACCAAAAGCAATATCCAGTCTTACTTACCACTGCAGTCTCATAAGCACTTCTCAAGTTGGAAGAAGCATGCTGGAATGCCCTCCACAGATGGTTAATGATTGACCGGGACTAAAGGGAAAAAAGCAACCAAAAAAAAGGGACGTTAAATATGATAATACTGAAATGAAAGAATTGATATTTTAAAAGTAAACTTACTTAGCAAAGAAAAGAAAAATACAGCACTCAATACTGACAATGATTAAGTAGACAAAAGGTCACTTTCAAATATTTCAAGACTCAAGACAACCCTGAGAAGATCTCATGAAGCCTTTTCACACCAGAAAACACCAGAAGTTGCAGAGAGGGGAGGGAGGGGGAGTACATCACTACAGCATCCTAGGACCCATACACTTTGGCATTGTCCAGCACCATCCTAGCAATCTCGTTTTATTTATGTTCACACTTTAGTAGAAATTTTACTGCACTTTGTGATGTGTTTTTTAAAACATAATATAAGTGTACTATCTAGTCAATAGAAGATTCATTTGTTTAAAAAATCCCAAATTTACAACGGTCCCATCCAAATAATAAACTGATAAGAAAAGCAAAAAGGGTAAAAAATCTCACAAAAGCAAAAAAGCACAACTTCCCCCCAACAAACCAGCCAGTCTACTATGGCTGAAGTAAAAATAAACAAATAGCAGACTGCATACTTAGGTGTAAATTATGAGCAGCAGGGTGTGGTTATAACAGTAGTGCTGTTTACCTTATGTTTGCTAAAGTAACCTTCATGTGCTTTATTATTAGGCACAAATCAAACCAAACTGCATTTATAACAATACACACAGTGACACATTACATTCTGAGAAAGTTGTACAAGTATTAATACCACTGAGACAGCGGTCCCAACACCGAGTAAATAAAACAGCATACCTCCACAACAAAGCTAAAAGCTGGACTGACAAACTCATATCAAATTTCAAGAAGCGATGGCCAAAGTTTGTATTAACAATTATGTCAGAACAACAGTAATGGAAACACAGAACACTACCTCCTCTGACAAAAACAAGGAAGACAAATGAACATAGTCCGAATACTACAGATTTGTAGTTTTTTTTACACCAAAACAACCTTTCTTTCACGCACATTTTTTGCACTTGCAAAATAATACAACACAGTGCAAAACATTTTACACGTGAATCAAACAGATTTAAAATGTGCTTTGTAAAAGAAATTAAATATGTGCATGTTCATAAAACGGGGCAATAAGACAAAAAATGTTTTGAGTTTCAACAAGCAGTACCAAACCACACCAAACTTCTTCCCAGTAGAGGCCCAGCAGAGACCCATGCTACAGATGGTGAGAAGGTGAACTCCAATGTACAGCAAGCTAGCAACACTTAGCATGTCCAAACCTACAACTCAACAACAGTCCCCAAGTAATAATAATAATAGATAGCATTTGTATAGCGCAAATCCCCGCTCAACAGCAGGCTCTATGCGCTTTACACTATATTATTACCCCAGCAGACCATAGCACACTCCGAAACATTCTCAGCTTCCCGGGAAGCATACAGTGCAAGCAGCTGATTAAGCGCTCAAACACTAACATACTGACAAGATCTTTCGCTGTCTATAGCCGGGTACCCATTCCCACCTGGGTGAAGTGAGGAAAATTCGTGTAAAGTGCCTTTCCCAAGGACACAACGTCGGGTCCCTGACGGGATTCGAACCCTCGACCTTACGGTTGCGAGTCCGAGAGCCTAACCACTAGGCCACCGACGCCACTACATAACTGTTCTCACAAAGTACCTAAAACGTGTTCCTAATTTCAGTGAGTTAGTACAGTAAGCCATTGAAATCCAAAACACAGAGACAGACGCAAGGCTAATAACTCATACCATGCTGAAGTCTTTTCTACAAGGCCAATGTTCAGGAACAACAGCACAAAACGAAAAATGTTGCATCGCTTCCATCCAAAACGGGACTTTCGAAAAACTGAATATACGAGAAGCACTGGCGGTGTGCCCCCACACTGAAAGCAACAAACAATTAACACATCCTTTCTTTGGAGAGGCAAGGGGGAAGGGGGGGACCATTCTTTTTCGCAGTCATAAACAGGACTTTATAAGCGGGGCTATATACAAGGCAAAAGATCTTTCATTTCTATACAATCTATGAACAAGAATGTTTTACAACCCTTCAATACAAAAAAACACAATATTCACTTTAGAAACCATAACAGTGAACTATCTGGTTACTTTCTCACAAGCAAGAGGTGCTTATTAAAACTGGGCTCTCTGATTTCCCAGCTACAGATGTGTGATTTTGATGTCACATGAAAAGCGTTGAGTAAATTGCCGCCCTTGTGATAAGACTGACTAACCCCAGCTGAGTAAATTTTAAAGGAGAAGCAATAAACTTATTGTTTTCATTCCACAGCAAGGTGTGTCCAGAACATTTTAAGTTAAAATGGAAACGTGCCCTCAATAGATCATATGAAATGGATAATGTACTATCAGGTCGTAGATTCTTTTAAAATGTTGATATTTAGTGGGTAAGCCAGTCTTATCACAAGGGCAATGATAGCCCTGTTGAGCGACTTACAGATCCATCTGTGTTGTCCATGGTCTCCATAGCCTGGAGGTTGCGGATGTGAGCATCAGACAAGTAGCCCTCCTTTGCCAGCTGGTAGCCAGGGCTGGTCACCTCCGAGTTGAAATCCCCGCAGATGATGTGGGGATTGAGATCATTGCCAGCCTTTGAGACAAGCTCTTTAATGGCAGAGGCCACCTACAGAGCATAAGAAATATTTTAGCTACATTGCAAAGGGTTCATCAAAGGTTTACAAAAGCTGCAAATCAATTTTTTTTTTTTTAATTCAGTGTTAAAATAAAATCAGAAAACAAATAGAAAAATTAACTACTACTAATTATCACATCAATAAAATGTATAATTTTTATGTAAAGGTAAACCAACCCCAATACCTTTTGAAACAGAAATCCTATTATCCAAGCATTTCAGAAATAACATTGAAAATATATATCTCTATGACTTTTACTGCATGAAAATCACAGCAAATGCAATGAAAGGAAATTACAAATATGACAACATTAGGAGACAAGGTATGACCCTAGAAAATGTAGCAATAAATTAGCAAGGAAAATCTTTAAAATGGTTAGGGACTAATCTCAGTGTCCCAACACTTTAACACGTTAGTAGTTTCAACTTCAAAAAACAAAAACAATGAGTACAGTTAACTAGTGCCAATCAGGATTCGCCTGAAAGCATGGAAACGTGACTTTCAAAAGCAGTGATGAGTAATTCAATGTTAATTTCAAAAGAGAAACAATAAAATGCAACTCATAACAGAAGTCTCACCACTACTGCATTTATAGAGCAAGCTATCTAAAAAAAATGTAAACAAATAAACAAAAAAACAAAAAAACATCAATCAAGGAGAAATAAACAGAAAGAACTAAATTTGTGTTTAGATAAAGAGAAGCACATTGACACAATAGTGACCATTTAGTGCTGAGAAAAAGGTAAGAAAGACAGACAGAAACAACAAAAGAGGGAAAGTAAAGAAGTCGAACCCAACAGTGGATCCCACCAACCACCCGCAAATTATTTTTTAAACTAAGTAAACACAGTCTTGTTTGTTTGACTTTTTTGTTTTATGAAACATCAACACAGTAACAGTCATTACAAAATTGCCCGTGCAGGGATAAAAATCAAGCAGATGGCACTTTCACCACTCCAGTAATTAAAAACCTTAAGGAAATGATTAAGCAAGACAACAAGGTTAGGACAATGACAATATAGAGAGTCAGAAACAGCAGAGGGAAAGATAGAAGACCTACCAACGGCAGCCCCCAACCACCAGATATTAAAATTAGAAGTCTTGATTTGTGGAATGCTGTGCAAAATATTTTATACAATCACTTAAAACTAGCTGTAGAATTTATTGCTCAATGTAACACTCCATCACATGTCGCTTTTCATAATGGTGTATGGCGGAGTCTTACCCTATGTAGTCTTAATGAACAAATACATGTAAAATTTTTAAGCAAAATAGAAAGGGGAAAAAAACGTGGAAGATCGGTTATTACAAGATAAGAAAGTGTAAACGATCATAACTGAAACTAATCAATCGATTCCCTTCAAAAGTCCATCAGTGCACTCTGGATCACATAACAGTGAAGTAGAAAAACAAAGTTTGATGGAGTACTTAGAATAAAGGAAGACAGAGACGATGTATTGCTTAATTACACAAACTGTTCACTTAGATTGTTTCAGCCTATGGCACAACTGTGTACCTAGGGGAATAACTAAGAGGTCTGACCCAGCAAACAGAAAGAAGACAGTGCTGCTTTTATCTGCCTTACATTCTCACATGAAAGCACAAAAGAAACAAAAGAAGAACCCCTACTTCAGGATTTCGTGCAAGCAAGCACATCATTTACCTGAACACACTGGACATCTGGTGCTGCCAGATCATAAACCACGTGGATGTTGCAGATGGTGACGGTCTTGCCCGTCTTCTTGCAGGTCAACCGGGAGAGTAAGATAACATCAGCCCTGTCCAGGTACTTTTTGGCGGCCCTAGCCACCTCCTCACTCAGGCCAGCTGTTTCCACTTCCTGGGATGATGATAATGATAATAATAATAATATTATTATTAATAATAATAACAATAATGATAAACAGTTTGTCCATCAATGTATGACGATGAACAATGCATGTGTAGAGGGAGAATATTTCTCAAGCGATGTAAAAAAAAAACCCGTGGTCTTCTTAAATATGCCAGGCTTCTTTGAACCACCTTGAAAACAAAGGATAGAAGTACACAAAAGCAAACTATTCACATACACAAAATGACCAGTGTGTACAATGTATGTCTCTGAATATTCAAAGAAATACGGCCAAAACCAAATCTACTTATTAGATTGGAAAAAAAAACCCAACACACAACTAGGCAATGAAAGGTCTTGCTGTGTAGAAAGATTGCAAAAGGGGGATAACAATGGAATAGGGATTAAAAAGAGGAGCCTATGCTCTACTTTCATTTCTCCATTTTAAAATCACTATTAACCACTAAATATCTAGTTCTCTTAAACACCCTGGAGAAATAAAGAGAGATTGACAGCTACAAAACAATAGTGCGTGTGTGTGCGTGTACATGTGGGTGTGTTTTTACACTGGGTATCAGGGAATGGAATGGGATTAGGGCTAGAAAGTTTTGTAAAAGGTAAAAAATTGTTAAACATTCAAGCTGTAAAAAAGACAAAGAAAGAATTTAATCAGGGACCCATGGTTTGTTTATGCTAACAGATAACTAAAATTTGAGCACAGAGAGGATCACACAATTAGACCCACAAAATAAACACACCACACATTTATTTGCACACAAAATCATATCCACTTTGCGATGCAAAAAAGACCAAAAACTATAACAAATTTTTTTTAAATTAAGAGCAAATTTTTTAAAAACCCAACAAATGTTTCAGTTACATTTACGAAAGATGACTATGAAGCCAGAAATTCGCTTTGATCATGTAATAGAGCCTTATACACATTCTCTGGCAGACAGCCTTTGAAATATGAAAATAGAACAAATGCTTCCCCCCCCGCCCCAACACATACACAATTCGAAATTTACAGAGAGAGATATTTTAACAATCAAATTCCATTCCCTGAAAAAAAAACATACCTTGAAAGCAAGATCCTTCAACGAAATACCCTCTGAGGACACCACATCAAATTTGGACGTCTTGACAAAGGTAGCCTCTCCCTCATCATAAAAGTCTTTGGTTCTCTTCATGAAGTGACCATCGTAGCCCCGGCTAAAAGAAAAAGGGCACAATAGAGACAATGTAATATATAACAAGGAAAATGTAAAAAAATCAAAGATAAAGCTACAATTTTTTTTATCGTGTTTTAAAAAAATGTACCCCTCTTTTGGAATATCAAACAGTTCAGCTTCTAAAATATGAGATAGACTTCAACAAAAGTTAAGGACCACTTGCAAACACTGAGTGGTCTTCTTGGGTCGACCTACATGTGGGCGCTCTTGGATGGATCCAGTGGCTTGATGGCACTGCTTCAGGCGGACAATGACTAAGTGTGACACGACAAGCCCTCTGGCAACTGGGCAACTTCTCGGGCTCCAACTCCATCCTGCAGCCATGCCATAGCTCTGGCACCATCGAAGTCTCCCAACTTTCGTCTTGGTTGTATGTCGATGCGATACTGGATTTTGAGCAAACTGCAGCTTATATTGCCACCAAAGTGAGCACAGTTCGAGACCGTACGTCCGTTTATGACGTGCACTAGAAATATTAACTGAGGAATGTCCCCGGTGTCGCACTCAAGTCGATAAAAAACAGCAAATGTGACTAAAATTCCCTGATGATTTGCGTGCAGCACGTGGTGGTTTTGCACCTATGGGAAGCTTTGCAGTACGCATCGGTAACCCACCAACACTTTCACAGCAAAAAATTTTGAAACATACCTTCCCGTCTTTTTTTTCCGGATTTAAAAAAAATCAAGCCTGTCTGTCAAGGTGGTCCTTAACTTTTGTTGAAGTCTGTATCATGAACCCCACCCACCTAAGAGCCTGTTTGAACTATACAATGTAATCTTCTTAATCTATAATTTGCATGGCGAAGAAACCATTCTAAAAATAAAAAATCTGCCTTAGAATCCTGTTTCAGCTCAGGGAAATAAGCTGGACAAAACATAAAAATGTTAAGCAAAGAATACTAATTCCAACGAGCCAGTTTTGGTACAGTATGAGCAAGTTATTTAATTCTCATATTATAGTTATGACTATCAGGTTTTCATACATTACCCATCTATTTTGTCAAATCAAAAAAATAATGATCTTGACCAGCAACTTAAAAATATGATATTAAGGGTAGATCGCCAATTGAACTTTCAACTCGTCCTGTTTATTTCAAAGTTTCCTTTGATATGTCCGAGTTTCAACTCCATTTCGTATTACTTACTTCCAAAATTCCCATACAGTTTCTGAGTTGATTTCGCCCATTCAAAATTTTTTTTAAAAGCACCACTCTACTTTCACTTTATAGTCTCATTTTCAGTCATATCTAGTCAGACATTCTGCCTAAACCTAAAGGAAATGCATACCACGGCAACGTCAGGCATGCGCTCAGTATAAAACATCGCGAACTACTACCCCAATAGCGATTTGGGAGGCACGGAACAACTCCACTCCAGAGGGTAAGTGGGTAAGAAAGACTAAATCAAAATATTTACATCAGTCACAATATCATCAATATAATAGTCATAATATACGCTTTATAGGTAGTAAAAACAAATCCAGAAAGCGACCCATCTCATCGAAGACGAACACGAGATGCACTCACTTGAGCATGGCAGGGTAGAGTGTCTGCGTGTAATAGAGAGGGTTGACCTCCTGCAGGCACACGACGTCCCCGTCCAGGTAGTCCAGCTCCTTCATCATCAAGTTGTGCCTATAGGTCTGGTCCAAGTACTGCGGCTCCGTAAAAGAGTAGTCCCATCTAGTTGGAGCAAAGAGAAATATATGTCGACTCAATAACAGTTGTTTAGATTTAGTGCAGGGAAAAAGACGGTGGATAGTGACAACAGAGGGAAAGAAAAGAAGGACCAAAGGTGCTTATTGAAGCACCCATCAAGAACAGATGTATGAAAGGATGACAATTGACATACATCGACATCCGTGTTCTTCAGTTTAGTTTTAGTAAGAGTTCTACGGCGCTTGCAACACGATTAGGTCATATGAGTGCTGAAGAGGTGTTACAAGAGAGTAAGAAGAAACAAAGAAATGAGAAGAGAGATAAGGACAATAGAAGTTTGACAGTAAAAAAGGAGCAAACCACACCAGAGCACCCGTCAACTATCCACAAAGCAGTTTTATTGGAGCAACCATATGTATGACGGGACAAAAAATGTCACAAATGGACACCCAAGTCAAAAATTTTGCACAGCAAAATACAGCACACAAGCATTTTTCTTAGTTTGGCCATATACATCAAGAATATTTCATTTTCATGTTATACAATAGTCCACACTGTCACTTGAAACAACTCCAAAAGAGGTGCTTGATCATTATAAGTCACAAACAAGGACAATTTAGACATCAGTCGAATTTGCTCTTATAGCCACCTGACCAGAACAACCATCAAATGATGAATCCCCCCCGTATTTCTTTCTGTCAAAATGACACCATCAAAGACATCCGCCTGTCTTAAACGACGACTTTTCTCCTTCACAAAGGATAGCTGTCTTCGACAATTTCGACTGTATTTTTAAAAGAACGTTTTTTGCCCAAGCATAAACAGAGTTAACATAATTTCTGATTTAGGGAAGCAAAATTTTTCTTAACTCAAAAAAATTGAGATTGTTTTACATATTTATAATACAAATTAGAATTACACTGAAAATATGTTTTCATGCTAAACAATTCCTTAAGGGCCAAATGATATATAAACAGTAAACAATTCAAATCCAAACTTGAAGATTATGTTAGATGAAATTTTACCTTCTCAGATGGCAGTCAGCTAGAATATTGTAGGTGACCACGCTGAAACAGAATGCTGGATCCATCATTTCTATGGGGAAGCTAGGATTTTGGATGAACTTTCTTTTGTCGATGGCTGGCGAAGACGGCACATATTTGTCAGGATTACTGCCCAGAAGAGGTGGTTTTGCTGGTGTTGACGTTGTTAATGGGGATGAATTGACCTGTCCTGAACCCTGTGAAGAGAAAAAAATGTTACATGCTGTCCCAAAATCAACTCAGTTTTAGAGCAAATTAACTGCAAAAATAGAAAATGTCAAGAACTGAAACGTATTTCGAAAGGAACAAATTTCTTGATCTACTTATGAAAGGGCATATAGATAAACAACATGCACAGATTTTCTCATGATATCAACTATCCTTAAAGGCAGATTGTGCACAACTCATACGAACATGCAGCGTGTAAAATAGCAAGTTAGAATGACAACACCCGATGCAAGCTCCACAAACATTTGGAGAGTGTCTTATCAATCTGCTCTTTGTATTCAACTATTCATATATTATTTCTTTTTAAGCCTGTCTACTCTTTACCTTCAATTGGAAATAAGAATGAAGAAAACTAAAACTTTTTTCCCTGAGATACAAAAAAATATGTAAACCTGAATTTGACATCTCACTTACTATATCAACACTGATGCAAACTTAATTTCGCCACTCTGCCATCTCAGGCTGTCCCTACTAAAATGGGCTTCTATCCTAATTGTCACCTATTTTTTACAGTACTTTTATGTCTTCAGCGCAAGAGTTGAAAATCAACTCAGATGCAGTCATGAGGTAATGTAGGCGACAATAAAAGGCATTTGTACTTTCCTATAAAATACTTTGGTTTCACACAGCAAAAGGAAAAGTGTACTGGGTCTGCATCTTATCTTTCCAAGTAAATATGCCCCACCTCGTAACACCAAATGGCATCCAGCAAGATATCTATGACCAAAACAAGCTTTAACACTAACCTGAATGGTGCCGTTTGGCTTGGCGGCAGGTGTTGGAATGAGCTGATTAGGCGCCAGTAGTGCTGATGGTGTGCTTGATTCTGTGGAGGGAGCCGGAGGGGCAGGAGCTGAGGGGACAGATGACGAGTTGGCTGAGGGAGGCGGAGGCTGCTGCTGATTGTCATTAACAACTGGAGGAGCTGCGGGTTCAACTGAAGACGAAGACGAGGTGTCTGTCGCTGCTGCCGGAACTGGAGTTGTGCTTTCTGCAGTGGCCGATGCTGCTGCAGGCAGGCTGTTCTGTTGGGCTGTGGGAGGGGGGACTGCTGCTACTTCTGTAACAAGTGGGGGAGCAACAGGGTCCGCTTCCTTGGGAGAGGAAGAGGCCGAGGTATCCATAGGGGGCTCTGTTGCTTCAGAAGGTGGTTGGTCCATGGAGGTGGAGTCCATGGACACAGCATCGCTGATGTCCAGTCCACGGGAAGAGAGACCGGTGATATCAGAGGCTGCTTCACTTCCCACTTCAACCATGGTAGAAGACGTCTCATCCCTATCCTATATGGAGACAAAGCACAAACATGGCATGTGACAACTTCAAGGACTCAAGTTGTATAAAGTTAAAGCTTTCCCAAGAATATAATTTTCATCCTTTCCAAGATTTAAATGGAAAACAAGATACACATTTTTGCTCCATAATTCACTCTGCTCTGTCAAATATTTATTGATTTGAGAAGCTGCTCCTCAAAGTACCAGACCCATCTTTTAAATGTTCTACAAAACCTTTGCACAAAGCAAATTGTGGCTAACACAATAATTAACTTTACCCGAGTCAAAAACAGGGCCAAGAAAACAATAGACAAAATCTCAAAACCGTCAATTAATAAAAATCCGCCTCTTCTCCCTGCATTTGTCCTTACAGAAATAAACATTTGCTTGCTGTCTTTTTGTGTGTGAGTGAGTTCACTATATAGTAGGGCAGTACCCCGGTAGCAAACCCGCTCGTGCTCACAAGCCCCTAGTTCAAGTCACAAGCCTCAAATCACTAGGTCAAATCATCAAATCAAATCACCAGCATGATAAGTTGAGTCTAGCGCAAACTGTAACCTCCTTGGTCTAGTCTAAACTTCAAGTCCACAGCAACTAGCAATCCGCGAAGCCACTCGTGTCAGGCCCCCTCATCATCCCCACCCTACTTGCTATCCGCGAAGCCACTTATGTCAGAAAGAGAGAGAGGGGGAGAGTGAGAGATCTCGCACACAGAGTCACTGCGCGGCATGGCGCTGTAGTTTACTCGATTAATCGGAGGCCTGCGCAAGCCTCAAGTCCCGTCCGCTGCCACAGGCCTCACAATTCACATAGTACTGATTTGCGCTAGGCTTAGAGATTTGCCCCAGGACAAGCTCCAAACCTGACCTGCTGACTTGTACTGTCTCGATACACCGAGCGAGCGGCACGGGCTCGATGGCGTAGGACCGTCTTGATGGCGACAAGACAGTCCGATGTGTTCAAACAGCAAGTCAGTACTGTTCGCTGTGTGAACTTTGAACCGTGGAGGAAGGGAGAGGCAGGGCTTGTTTTGGTGCAAGGCGTAGAGAGCTGAAGTTATTTTTAACTTCCCGCCGTTGATCTGCTAAGCGAATGGATAAGTGAGAGGGAGCGTGGTATTGTAGTAACAGAGACCTAGGTTTCTGGTAGTAATAAGAATAAGTTGACTTAGATTACCCTAAAATGGAAAACTCCAGGGGTCGTTGTGATTGGCTTTTGTATCGTATGTATGTAACCTATTTTACACTCACAGTGACATAATACAGAACATTTAGGAGACGGGCTAGGCCTACTTCAACCCAATGTCAGGGCCAACCTGGGCTGAGAGGGAACAACGCCCCAGCAGAAAGACGGAGGTTCTCAGTAAAAATTTCTCCCCATACGGGAATCGAACTGAGGTCTTTTGCGTGCGACGATGAAGCGCTTGGCTCATGCACATTAAAAATAAACAGGCCTTAACATCATTAGAATAGCCGATCCAATATTAATTTTTAAGTGCATTGAACAGAGCTTTTTGTTTTTTACAACCGAACTATGAAAAAAACAACAACCGATCTTGCACTTTTGGTGCAAGCCTCTCAACGCAAATAACCAGAGAATCTATAATATGTACTGAGCGCACAGCCACGAGAGTTTGCGACGTCACGACACAGTACAGCAGGACTGTCCGCGAGTCACAACTCACCGGAAGTTCCCTCCGGTAGCAAGCGGGAGGCAAATCAAACCACAAGCCTGCTCGCAAGACTCTAGCGCAAGACTTCCGCTGTTTTACAAGCCTTCGATTAACCGAGCAGAATCCAGCCCTACTATATAGCTAGATACAAGTGGGTCATTTTGGAAGGAGTATTACGCTCAGATAAAGAGGCAATGACAAGGAGAGAAGATAGAAACATACACCAAAGCAAAAACTGACTTGCACATCACAGCAAAGACGACCACTTTTGTATGGCTCTACAATGCAAGAGGTCACATCTTGTCCAAGTGCATGTCGAGCCTAATAATTAATACACCCCCCCCCCCCCCAAACACATACACACACACTGGGAGAAAAATACAATCAATTCAAACAGAAATCCTGAAGTATTCATTCACCTATTTCTGGACTTCATGGGCAGAAATTTTAAGTCAGAAACTTCCAGATATTTCGGGAAGGTTTGATTGCCAAACTAGCTTAAACAGTAACAGAAGAAAGCTGAACACACTCACTCTATGGATAGTTGTGTACTGTTTGGCTAGCTCGGCCTCCGTTAGAGGCACAACCACCGGGATCTCCACTGGAGCGGGCATGGCCTTCTCCGCAACTGGCTCTGTGGACTCTGTAGGGGCTGCGGGGGGATCTTCTTTCACAGGGGTGGCTTTCGCAGCCAACTCCGTCACCTGCAAATGAAGGAAAAGAGGTATGGAACTCATCACTTTAGAGAAATATGGCAATAGTCTAAAGTGTGTGTGCTAGGCATCTTTTTAATCCATCTCATTTCAACTAGAAAACAGTCACATTCAAAGCTGACAAACAGCTGGGACTGAAGAGAACAATTTACACATTGACAAAACTTATTTCCGGAAAGAAATAATTGGAATATGTTCAATCCATTATATACATGTATAATTTTATGGACAATCTGAATGCAAATGAGGAAATGTCATTTACTATTGAAATTTAATAAGTGATGGAAGATTTTATAACTAAGCTCTAACTTGTGGTGTCTATCCAGTCTCATCAGGTGAGGGCCACATATGAACCCCTGAAACTTTCGAGGAGCCATCCTATAGGTGTGGAAGGAAATCATACAACTCCTCAGCCGATGGTACATTAAGGAAAGCGGCGGCTTTTCAGATATATCTTGATAAGTAAAGCCCTCAGATAAAGCACTTTTGCAAGGAGGTATAAACAGGCAAACACCTTCTCAAAGGTCACATCGATATCAACGGCTAATTATTGAAAATAAACAACCCGTACACAGTATTTTGAAAGACATCTCTAGGTGTATTCCCCTTAAGTTCCTCAAAACCAACCAAAGATCTGGTTTCAATGGCTACTCAAGAACAATAATGTGCCTTTGACCTTTCAAATACAGCCAGCCCCCTGTATAAGACAATCACCAGTGCAAGAAGCCACTTCTCATTTTCTTCCTAAAGTTTTGTTTTTTTTACATTATAATGAAACCATGTAAGAAAACCACTTCCCTCCTTGAAAATGGGTGGACGTCGCAGACAGTTTCGATTGTAATTCAAAAAAGCGTAGTCTTTTTAGTTATTTTGAACTAAACAGCAGTTATTTTTCTATAATAAATAAAGGCAAAGAATACTCGATGATACTCTGTGTGTTGGATCTATCTTGTGAGAATTCTTGTCATCTCCACCTTTAAGATAATGCTACAGAGGTCAACAGAAAATGGTGAGCAGGCCAACATAGCTAACCAGTCTGGATTTGAATATCCCTGCTCAAAACTAACAGTGATGTATTCAGTACCTCCTTGCTGTCTGGAGCGGGCACATCATCTTTATTAACAACCACAAAGTCCTGAAGCTCTGCTTCTTCCTGTGCTGATTCAGCCTGGACAGGCTCTGAAGTTCTCTGGCGTTTTGTGACATTTTCCTCATCAGCATCGTCATCATCAAGTTTACGCTTCTTACTTGGGCTTGGTCCATCCTTGGGCTCCTGTAACAGTGACAAAAAGGGGGATTAGAATAAGCTCTTTCATAAAATGTCATTCAAAAGCAACAAGCAAAAAAACAAAAATAAAGCACCTGTTAAAAATAAGCAAGCACCCACAGTGAAAAGTTATACATTGTTACAAGGGCTTTTCATCACAATATGCAAGGGACCCCAAAAAGCCCTCTTAGCTGTGACCACTTTTACTTACAGAAAAACAACATTAAGAGTTAGTTTGAATGAAGGAAATTATTGAGGACTGGGTTTCCTGTTATGATGATCAACTCTAATTTTAGGGAGGAAAGCATTATAAGAAAAATACCGAAACTGAGATAATGGGCACACTGCTGAGAAAAGAAAAATAAAGAGCAATGGGAAAATATCAAAGTCTTACATTCATAGCACAATTTGCCTAAAGGCTGAGCTGACTCTGTCTGACCCATGGACTTCACAATTTTTAAATTTAAAACAAGAAAACAAAGGCAGGGAACAAACTCTGATGCTTAACCCTACAAAATAACAATACATGAGTCACATCCCCTTTCACAACTTGCCAAGGTTCTAAAGAAAATCTCCAACTTTCCTCATCTTCTTTGAGCAACTTCATTAAGACATAATATCTTTACACTGTACACATATCTTAGTTTCTTTTTAGAATTTCCATCAATATTAATAGTAATTTGAATAGGCCATTAAGAACTCTGTACATATAATTCAGCCAAAAAACAGTATCTTCAGAGAAAGATTTAATGCAAAACAGTTCGACTAGACTCCCCCAAAATAATAATGCCTGACTTCAGACATAAAAGTATACAATTATCTTCGCTATAACGACCACATTTCTTTATTAATAGGACACACATGATGACTAGATGTTTTACTGTATTTCATGAAAATAAAATCTAAAAGCACGACACAATCAAATACTGACCCACTTTCTATGGAAAACACTAACATGACAATGACAGAATTGCTCATCGTGTATGAAATATCTGTCCATGTTAAGAAAAATGTAACAAACAGAAATGACAGCCAAAGAACAGTACCTTTTAAAAAACCCAAGGAGTAATACGTAATCGCAATCTAGCCATAATGCCATCTTCAGTTAACCAGAAAAGAAAAAAAAAGAAGAAAAGAATACCATAACATGACCACACTTAATCTTCACTGCCACCAAAGAGGATTTGAGGAAAGTCAAGAGAGTTGAGCTAAAAAATCATTCTTAGCATACCACAGGATGTTTAAAGAACTGTAATTCCAGTCAAACATTCATAGTTATGCATAGAAGAAAGGTTTTTAAAATCAAATCAAACCTCAGATTGTTGTGCCTCTGTATCCATTTCTTCTACTTTCTTTTCTTCTTCTTTTTCCTCTTTCTCTTCTGCTGCTTCAACATCCTTAGAGTCTGTTTTGTCTTCGCCTTGAGTCTCAGAATCAGTCTTTTGCTCAGCTTGGGGGGCGGTCTCTGCTTCCATAGGCTCCTCTGCTTTGGTAGCCTCCATCTCATCCGCCTCCACAGGTTTTGAGGCTTCCTCCTCTTCAGCTGCAGCTGACCCTCGACCCCTACGAGAGGAGCGGGCAGGTGTTACTGACTTTGGGGTGGCCTCAGCTGATCGTTGGCCGCGTCCACTCCTGCGGCCACCCGAGGCCGGTGTCTCTGCACTCTTCGCTGCAGTTCCTCTGCGCCCTCTGCCACTCGGCGTTTTGTCCTCCTCCACATTTTCAGGAGCATTCTCTACTTCTGCCAGTTTTCCCTCTCCCTGTCCGATTTCTGCACTGTCTTCTTTCTCCTTGTTCTCCTCCTCTTCCACTGCTTGACCCCGGCCTCCTCTTTTTCCAACTCGTGGGGACGGTGACACACTGGACTTTCCACCCCTACCTCGTCCTGTCTTCGCTTTCGGCTCTTCAGCTACTTCCTCCTCTTCGTCCTCGTCTTCCTCTTCATTCTCTGCTTCAGCTGCCTTTCCTCTTGCTCCTCTACTCGCCCCTCGTGCACCTTTGCCTCTCCCTCCCTTTCCCCTTCCTCGTCCCCTGCCTCCTCTCTGGGGCTTCTTCTCCTCTTCCTCCTCCTCCTCCTCTTCTTCCTCTACATCATCTGGTTCAGGTTCTTCCTGCTTCTTTCCTTTGGCAGCAGAGCGGCCTCTACCACCTGAACGGCCTCTGCCAGACGTTTCAGCTTCTGCAAAACAAACAAAATTTTCTTCAAACATACTAAAATGCCCAACATATATCTCTTCCAACAGGAAATAGCAATACAAAAATTATGAGGCATCACATATCATTTCAGTTGATAAAACAGTCAGCCGTTAGGTCACTTCTCATGACATCACATCTTATGATAAAAAATTAAACTGTTAATAACCATGACAAAATAAATTTGAAACGATCATATTTCCAGCCTTACTAATATCATAATCTAATAGTCTTGCATTAGTATCATAGCTGCCACTCAGAAATTTTTTAAAAGGAGGAAATTCACGTGAAGGCACTCTCCGAAATCAGCGAGATCCAGAGGCAATATATACTGGAAAATCTAACCTACGGTTTTGGAAGGGAAAACTGTCATATTGTTAACCATAGGCAACTGAATTAAAATGTATTTGAATAAAAACCAAAAAAAAACCCAGAAAGGCAGTAAGTTGACTAACAAGCATTCGAGTCAATTTGACACAGTTTGGACTTGGTGACTAAAAATCCAGTGTTTTTTGCCAGCTGGTGTCTCATAAAAAGATTTCTTTCACTTTAAACTTGTACACATAGACGTAGACTCAGAGCACTATCGCATCAAGAATGCAGGCACTCATGTACAATTGCGGTCCCGTTTGCACTTAGTGCCCTTGTAGTGTGTTTCTTATTTAGAGATCTAAACTGAATTAAAATTATAGCCTAGGCTATCTAATCTAGATCTAGATCTACATTCACTTCCACAGCAGCCACAATAGCCGTAATGTAAACAAACGGGACCGCAATTGTACAGGAGTGCCGCAGGCCACGATTTCTTTAGCAGAAAACGGCTAGTTCAATTTTCTAATGAACTTTTTCAAGTCGCACACCGGCTGCTTCTTTCTCATTCCAGCTCCTTTTATTTTTGCATTCTGCTTCAATATCTCTCGAATTTCCGCCAATTTCAATGACAACTCGGCACGCTAATGTCCCGATGCCCGATCGACACTGTGTTGCTCCACAACAATAAACAATGTGAAACTAGCGCTGGGCCTAGAAGAACGGAAGTAGAAAGCTACGGGCGGACACGCGCAAGCCGCGTTTTCGTCTCTCTCCCGGTTCGGTGTTTTTCGCGGGGAAAAAAAAGTATGAAATTTGCAACCAAGAGCGGTCCAGCGGAGGAAGGAGGAAAGTTGCGGAGAAAAGCTAGATGAAGCGGAGTTTCCGCTATTGAGAAGGAAAGTGGCAGCTATGCAGTATTGTCATAAATTTATTCAAAACATTCAAATCAGACATAAAATATATTAAGGAAGCAATACTAGAATCAGAAACCAAGATTTAAAAGAAACTGCATTTATGAGCGCCTGACAATTGAAGTTACAATAATTTTTTATTTTTTTTTTTTAATAGTAGAGGGTTTTACGGCGCTCGCAACTGTATATGGTCATATGAGTGCCATGGGGTGGGTGTAAACAGAGAAGTCTTTACAGGGAATCAGACTTAGACTGCTCACCTCTCTAGCTTCAACAGCACAAGGTCTGCTTCGACTATCAAGGCACCCCAAAATAGCTGGTCACAAGAGAGTGACAAACATACAAAAGAAGTATAGGAAATAACAATAGTAAGGATTAGGAAAGAAAAAGCAGCAGTTCCCTGTTGTAGATCAGGCACAGTTATGGGCGTGACATGAGTCAGCCCATATACAATTCTACTATGCTTGAACAAGAAATGTCCCCCCTTTGGGAATGGCCTAAAGACACTTCAGTCAGTGGCACTGCCCCAGGGGGTATTCACAATAACTGTTTAAAAAAATTATAAGTAATATTCAAAGCTGACTTGTCCAACTCTTTAGACACTAAGCCAAACCACTAATGTATTGTCATGACATCACACAAAATTCCTCGTACAAAAAGAAAATCTCTGGCAGTACCATGACACCCAGAAAGATTTTTAAGAAGGTACAGGAAATTAAAGGAAAACACAAAATGCCATACGAGAAGCAGAACACAAAAAGCACTGACACTTGCCTTAGGGAAATCTTTGACTATAAGATAAGACTTGCACAAAACTCACCAGCTGCAGCTTGACGCCCACGTTTTGTAGGGAGTTCTTGAGGCTCGCCTATTGGAACATCTTCTGCCTCTTCTTTCTTGGCACCCCTACAAAAATGAGGAAAATATCACATTTTACCCACATTCATAGCATTGATTCAGTAACGTGTTAAAAACTTATCAACCCAGAATTATTGCATTATTTTTGTTTTACTTCAAGCCGTTTACAGTTTTGTTATCTTGATCTTTTTATTTTAGCAGCAAAAGAGAAATGTTCCAACACAATAATGGTTATAAAGTGATGGTAAAAAGCAATACCTACAGGAATGATAGAGTGAGGTAACAAGACACACCAACGGCATCTCTCAGTCAAACACCTGTATTCAAACAAACTCTTCTTTTCCATTTTATATGTGACTCAAAATCAGTTCATTAATGAACTGGTCAGAACATCAGACCTCATTCATGACCTGATTGTTTATTCTTTGCAGGATGTCTACCATTCAGGCCCTCTTGCAAAACACAACAAGTTGTCACAACAGTTTTAAATAAGACAAGCGAACTGCCTTAGGGCATAAAATATGCTTCCGAAACTACAACCAGCTATGTCTGCACTGAAGATACACATTGGCTGAATTTCTCTTTTCTTTTTTTTTAAACAATTAAAGGCTACAAATTCAGTGCAACAATAAACAAAAATGAAGTGAAACCCAGACATCATTCTCTTACAAGCTGTGACACATACACACAAGCTTTTCCTAATAGTGTAGAAAAAGAAACAAGAAATCTAGAAATAAGGAACAAGATAGAAGTCAATTATATGGGTCAATTTTGGTAAAAATCATAATGATAACTGACAACTCATCACACTAAATAATTTTCTCACGAGAACAATAAATGCTATCTTTTCCTTTAGGCAACCACACAAATACCTACCTCCTTCCACGGCCTGACTTGGCTGCTGGCTCTGGAGTTGAAGACTCCTCTTTTGCAGCCAAACTTCTTCGAGTGACTCTCGGCATCTAAAGTTTAAAAAATACAGATTAACATATTCAATAATAGCATATAAATTACAAATTTTGGAAAACAATGTCCCTACAAAGTAGGAAAACTGAAGCACAATGACAATGCAAAGTACATACTTTCGTTTCTTTCAACTTGAAGTTCTTCAACTTAAATATTTTCCATTAACACGACTTTCAATATCATAACTTTGATTGGACAAGGAAAAAATTATCCAGCAGCCTTATGTGCATTTATCATATCAAATAACAGACTGAGCTTTAAACAGCAGAAGTAGACTATAGAATAACAGAAAAAAATGAGAATTAAGTTTTGTAAATTAAAGTGAAAATTCCTCCAAAAGTTCATATGGCATCTATTATCCCTAAATTAATACTTACATTAATGAGGATATGCAAAAATATACTTCTAACAGACAAGATGGGTAGTAATTCAATTCAACAGCTTTTTCAAAGATATGTACTAGATCTACTAACTTATAAACAACACAGATGTGTAAAGATTAATATTTCTCTAGCAAGATGTTTTTTTAATTTTTGAAAATCAGTCAATAAATATAAAAGTTATGGCTGTGCACATGTCAGAAATTGTGGGTATTTGGAACAAAATTCCTAAAATAATGGAGAGCGGGAATAAAGAAGGGGAAACGGAGCCAAAATACTAAACACTAAGATATTATAACAGATTATTTCAATGAACAGAATGAGCGGGTACTTACATGATTTGGGGGCAAAGAAATTGAAAACTAATTAATTTAAGTTGTATTCTCCATAAATAGTTAATAAAAGCAAATAACTAATTGTTTACATTTCAATCAAAAAACAAATGAACAAGGCATGATGATAGACATGTGTCCATTCTGTCACAACAACAGTTATTTGTGTTTCAAAAGATAGAAAAAAAAGGTTTGAATGCTTGATTATATTTATACAAACTCAAATTGATAATGTGCATAATCAACAAAAAGGTCAGTCAGATTTATAACTTATAGATATTTGAGCATGGAGGATATAATGTTTCTCCCCCCCATCCATACCATGAAAATATGCTCTCAAACTATAATATTGCATCATGACGATCTTATGTGTGTAGCCTACTTGTGTAATCATGGTTATTCTACTACTTCATCATTATGAGTAAAAGTGAATAAGCCTACAATGTATGCATACATCTATGGAAATCTACCTCAAGGTAATCTTCATTCAGATTTAGCCAAAACATTAAAATACAATATGCGAGGCATCACGGTGAAATCAGGCGTTTGCCAAAATAATGAATTCGAAGAAATCTGCATTTTTCGGCCAGTTTGGATTTTTTTTCAATTATTTTTTTGGGCTCAGCACCGTGTACGTCCATTCAAAAACATTCTTTCATAAAACTTCTACCACCAATGACTCTAGAAATTAAAAAAAAATAATTTTGTACTATTGGATCTGTCTTCCGTAGACTGTTAAACCAATGTTTTTATATTGGGTTAAGAGCGCGCCCCCCCCCCCTCCCCCCCGGCCGCTGTGAAATTTATAAGGGGGTTTCCTGGGAGAGGCTCGCCCCTTTCCTAGCCATAAAAGTCAGTGGGTATTTAAAAAAATCAGTAATGTTATCCTGGGTACATGGCAAGATTTCAGTATTTCCAACAGCTGAAGCTGAAAAACAAGGAATATTCTGTGAGGGGTCTGGGGGCCATATAGGCCCCCATCAGCGTCCAGGGATCGTGTCCTGGAGGGGGGCTCAGGGGACAAAGCACCCGTAGAAATTGAAATTTAGTGCTTTTAGAGGGTTGAAAATGGCATTTGGGAGTCTGTCTGAAGAGATTGCCAAACTAACCATAACATCTATTTTTTCACCAAATTTTTTTCTTGCTTAATTTCTGTACCTACTTATCTTTCCATTGCTAGCAATGTTTAAGAGCAGGTTCCCCTTGCCATTGCTACTATAAATTAACATATATCCCACCATTAACAGAGACAGACATGAACCTTGACAATACAGTTTTACCATACGTATACACCCTAATTTTCCTCCATACTCACATTTTTTAAATGTCAAAGGTCCCAACAGCAGAGCATCACTTCGAATCACTTTTTATTTGTTTTAATGCATAAGCTCCCGTTAAATCATAGCACTGACGATTTCTCTAGATCTAGACAAATTTGCAAAGAAAGTTCTTTCTGAAAGTGATTTTCTGTCTAAAAGTAGCCTACACATTATTTTACTTGATCAAAGTGAAGAGTTTCCAGTCGCGCTAACAATCCGAAGATAGAAAGAAAGGAGGACATTAGCACAAAAAGTTCGCTATCATGGCTAGCCAGATTTTGAGCAACCTGCAGGTAAAAATGTATTGCCGACCAACCCGAAATGAATGCATAGTGGGATAACTGCCAAAGACATGATATGACATCTGGCAGGTGTCTATAATAACTTAAAACATTAATTTCATATACTTAAACTGCCAAGACAATTGACCGTAAATATCCTAAACTTATGCAAGACGATACAAAGGCGAGCACTGACCCTTTGCTACGTAATTTCGGTAGCCATATGCTATCGCACATTTTTACAGATGGAGCAGCAAATACAGAACTGTCAAAAAGTACGGACTGTAACCATACACGGAAGATTGGGAGCACCATCATTTGGACAAAAAATTTGACCCTCACAAAATCATTTTAGAATCTTGCTTGGTTCAAAATAATTGGGGGGGGGATGTGAGTGTGTGTGTGTCGGTAGATTGGTAGAAGTTTCAGTTATTTTACTCATGGACCCGTCTCAAGATTAGTTCTAAAGCACTATTCCTTGTTCATTTTTATCTACTTAATACACAAATTTTGATTTTACTATATCCTCTGCAGATTATTAGTTATAAGATATGGACATTTGTATACAAACTATTAAATTTCAAACTATCACAATAGGATCAGTGGCGTAACAATACTTGACTTGTTTGTAACAACATGGGGGGGTTCAGGGGGCATGCCCCCCTGACTTCAAAAAAAAAGTCTAGGGGGTTTCAGGTTTGATTTGCAAGGGTCTTACTGAGTAAGTGGCCGTATATGTATTCTGCAGCAAAAATTATGGTAGTTTAGTCCTCAAAACAGTGCATCTGGGGAGTGTCTATAAGCACGCAATTGCGAGCACCAAAACATTTTGTGCTGTACACACGCATTGCGTGCATCAATACATTTTTTGCTATACACACGCCATTGCACACAATTCTGAGCCGAAATGCCAAAGATTCTCAACTACCAAGATATTGCACTTATATAAATTGCGCTTTGGGCTTTTGTCCGCGCCGTGGTGGGCCCACTTTGCTGCTTTGAGTGTGATGGGGTAAGTACGTCACTATGGGGTGCGAGGTTGGTTTCATCATCGACATCTTTGTGTGTGTGTGTATGAGTTTACGTGTGTGTGCGCGCGCATGTGTGTGTGTGTACAACTTTGTTTGGGGGGGGGGGGGGGGGGGGGGGAAAGAGGAGGTACAGATGGTACTGGTACAGGCTAAATTTAAGGAACGAGAACTGCTGAGATTGTTCTTAAAGGAGGTGAGGGATGGGGGCAGAAAGAGGAGACAAAAGCAGACGACAGAAGATTGCTAGAGAGCTAGAAAGGAGGTGAATGGAGACAATCTTAGAGAAGAAAATTTTTTGGTCGCTGCCCAGATTCGAACCCGGGACCTTTGAACGAGAGGCCAACACCTTAAACCTCTAGGTCACAAGAGCCCCATGAGATTGTTCATAGATAACACAAATCAACACACACAAAAAAGAACAAAGGAAAAAAGAAGGTTGGGGGGGGGGGCACCTTTTTTAAAAACCCACTGTCAAATTTATCTGCCTCAGGCGGCCAGGCGTGGTCACTCATTGCCCAATACTTTGTCATAAATTTTGAATCAGCTCCTCACGCTGTGGACGGGACATCATTAATACTTTCACTTGTCGTTATTGTTAGTCCCTCCAAAGAATGTTTACCCAAGTTGACCAATGGGTAGGCCTAACAATTTACATTTTCAACAGTTGGTGGGGGAACCGTGATCTGCTATAACTTATAAGCCCCGCCCACAACTCATGCACAGATCATGAGTGAGGTGATCTTTCACTGTTAGGTTTACCTAATCTGTAAAGTGGTGGCGATCTGTGTGTCCATTTTACCATGGCACTCTGTCTTCATCTTCTTACTTACATAACATTTCGTTATAAATGTTACCATAGCACAAAATCAGCAACAAAAAGAAAGCTCACAAAAAAAATTAAAAAATGATCAAAACACAAAAAATAAAACTTTTTACCCCCAACCTTTTCAACAGAAAATAAAAACCCTTTTGAATAAGCCCTACAGCAGTCTAAAATCTGAGATCAGCCCCAGTTTCGATCTCAGAAGAAAATGATTTGCTTTCTTCATTTTCACCAGTCCTGCCTAAGATGGCCACCTATGTCCTA
>NW_004797743.1:328961-338061 GCF_000002075.1 Aplysia californica
GACCTCCGAATTTCACGCTCGTCTCCGAAGGACCGAGCCAAATTTATGTTGAGGGCTTTGAAAACTCCACAGAATGACTCGAGTTCAAGACCGCCCACTCTTGGGTTATGACCAGGGCCATCCACTCTGTAGTCTAGCATGACACCAACTGAGTTAACGCATCGCCCATTGTAGGTGTGGAGAAGATGAATTCGTAAATTGCTGACTAAACCTCAAAGCAACAGGCCCTCTTGTAGTAACTTTGCTGCTGGGATTGTTCGATCTCCAGGCGCGTGGCTGTCGTTTTTTTTCCACGTCTCCTTGACGCCCTCATATCGGACCTGCTCTAACGGCCACCTGTCCTTACAGACAGTCCCCTGTACAAAGGACCACTTCCTACTACCCCGTCTCCTTGCGCAGTTTGTTTCAATTAGGTCTACACCGTCCAAGACAACGGCATTTCTTCTCGACAAATGGATGGCAGTCTTTTTCGACAGTTTTGACTGCATTGTCTTTTACTTAACGAATCTTTTACTTCACACCTAAGATTTAAAAGCTATCGTTGACAATAATAATTCTTAGCTTTGTTCTTCGGAAAGGGGAGACACATTCCTCAAACAGTTTCATTAGTTGTCGACGAGGACAGGGAATTTGTATAATGCTAAAATTTAAAGCTGACCTGTAAGCTCTCATTGAGAAGATGATTCTGAATATGGGACACTTTTGTAGGGGAACTATTGTCCTGAAGTCAACTATAGATGGACCTACCATAATATTCAATTTCGAACGATTTTGACTTGCCCACGTTGGCGCAATACAATGTGGATGTGTGTAGACCTACTGCTATCATTTCGTCAATACTTGACCCCCCCCCCACAACTTTTGAGTATTCCTAACCCCTAAATTTCAGTGCCCATGCCCTCTTTAAAAAAAAAAAACGTTTCAAGACACCCACCTGGCAAGTGTGCCAGCATGTTGAAAAGTGCTTTCGCGGGGAAATGCTGGGGTCTAAGCTGCTGGGATTGTAGTTTGTGGGAATGAGGCCACACCGGCCAGTCTCAAGGGCCTACAACATTCGATTCGATGTCTTCAAGTAATTAAGAATTTAAGCATGGCTATGGGTTCACAGTACATGTAAAGGGAAGGCCTAAAAAGGTGGTTCGATGAAGTCAGAGACCCTTCAAAGGAACAACGTGACGATCCAACTAGCAACACACCTGGCCAATGTCCGACAATTGCATCTCCCCTGGGCACATTAATAATAATAATAATAATAATAATAGATAGCATTTGTATAGCGCATATCCCCGCTCAGCAGCAGGCTCTATGCGCTTTACACTATATTATTACCCCAGCAGACCATAGAACACTCCGAAACATTCTCAGCTTCTCGGGAAGCATACAGTGCAAGCAGCCGATTAAGCGCTCAAACACTAACAAACTGACAAGATCTTTCGCTGTCTATAGCCGGGTATCCATTCCCACCTGGGTGAAGTGAGGAAAATTCGTGTAAAGTGCCGTTCCCAAGGACACAACGTCGGGCCCTTGACGGGATTCGAACCCACGACCTTACGGTTGCGAGTCCGAGAGCCTAACCACTAGGCCACCGACGCCACATTGCGATGTAAGGGGACAGTTAAGGTTAAAGTACTAAGTATGACAACAAATAAAGTAATAATATGATTACTTATCAGCCCTTGAATATTATTATAATTGTAGTCCCTTCCTAAAAATTCAAGGCAGAAGTATAGAAAAAGAAAGATTGCAAAATAAAACTTCTGACATTCTGACATGACGTGTTTTGTACGATTGTGTTGGCTGTCAGTCACTTTAATAAACCACGATTATGGTTTTGGTTAATATTTTTGACCAGCAAGGTGTCAGAAGCTCTTCCGTCTCAGATACCAGTGCGTTCCTTTTGTCTCATTTTTGCATTTATTGACGTTTCTCGTTGTATACAGAATACCGTGTGGGGATTTCGACGGCGGGGGCATAATTTTCTGAAAAGGATATCGAGCAGAGAGGATTGTTTCCAGAAGGTTCAAGGAAAAAAAATGACCCCAAAACTAGAACCCTTTTTCTAAATATCGAAAATCACTTTGTGTGTGCTGGTAAAGCTTAGAACAGTTTCGCCATAAAAACTGGATTTCAAAAGCTGTTTTAGGACACTGAAACAGCCTTTGTTTGTTGTCAGGTTATATGACTTTTCAACAAAGAAAAAAGTCACACCATGCATTGTTTCTTTGATTAATCTCACAGTACAGTAGAACCACAGTTGAAAGAGGAACAGAATTTTGAAAATGCATGTAAAATGAATCAAAGAAAAATTAAATAAACGTATATTTTAAGAATAGCTACGAGCAACACAACTCGACCTCGTTCGATGTCTTTAATTTTATTCCTCATTAATTCTATAACACCATCTGAAGAGAGTCTACTCATGATATTTGTACCTATATACAAACAACAAACAACAATACAGTGTCTCTAAATCACATGTCTTATAATATACAAGAAAATTTTCAAATTCACATACATTGATCTTTACGAAACACCCTCGATGGTATGTTCTCCTGTTATAATATCGACTCTCTCACTTCCTCGCGTCCATTCTCCCATCTTCCATTTTTGCTCTTTTAACACTTCCAACATCCTCTAACTTTCTCTGACACCTTCAATTTCAAATCCCTCTCGACGCGCAGGTCGTAACTTCGACATGTACAGAAAGGCTCTTCTCTTGTGTGCTTCCTCTCTCTCTCTCTCTCTCTCTCTCTCTCTCTCTCTCTCTCTCTTTCTCTTTCTCTTTCTCTCTCTCTTTCTCTCTCTCCCCCATACACATAAACACACACCCACATAACCCCCCCCCACACACACATACACACATACACACACACACACACACACACACACACACACACACACATGTATACGCATGTGCACAAACATTCGTACGTAGGCTATACACATTTGCGCGAACACATGTACACATAATGTCATTAATATGCGTTCACAAAATCAAACAAAATAATTTATTTTTCCGTTCAAACTTATACATTTTTGTTCCTTCTGATTACCTGTATTCCTTGCCCTCCCCCCTTTTCACCCACTCATTCTCCCTTTTAATTAATCTCTCTCTCTCTCTCTCTCTCTCTCTCTCTCTCTCTCTCTCTCTCTCTCTCTCTCTCTCTCTCTCTCTCTCTCTCTCTCTCTGTGTGTGTGTGTGTGTGTGTCTCCGCCTCTCTCTCTTTCTTTCTCTCACTCTCTTTCACACACACACACACACACACACACACACACACACACACACACACACACACACACACACACACACACACACTTAAACATATACACTAAAGTTTCCATGTTGGCATTTATTGGTTACAATAACAGCATACCTTTTTTCCACTCTAAAAAATCACGTTAGGTCAACAGTACTTTATGATTCTATACATTTTATACTACAGGACTAATTTTTTAAAAAAACTCACAAAAAATGAAATCAGAAAAAGTACAGAAATACCCACATATTATTTTCTCTTATCATATGTTTTGAGACGGGAAGATTACTTCCCCCTACCCCTTTGGAAAAAAAAGTTTTAAAAAATAATAACGAAGACTAGCCCGCAAAAGTATTAAAAGCACGAAACACTTTAAATACATTTTTAAAAACCGCATTGTATATATATATATATATATATATATATATATATATATATATATATATATATATACACACACATGTATAAACATAAATGGGTTACCCCCCAAAAAAAACAAAACCCCAACAACAACAAATAAATAAATAAATAAATAAATAAATAAATAAATAAATAAATAAATACATTAAAAAAAATTTAAGTAAAAAAAAGGTCAGAGTGAAAAAAAACCCTAAAAAAAAAAATCTCTGACATCCGAATAAACCAAGTTTAATGATGAAGTGATGAAGGTATAAATTCTCCCAAATTCCCCTAGTTCTGCTACGTAATGATATGGCCAGGGCAGTGAAGGGGTTAATTGCAAAGGTGTAAAGCGTCTGTCGCTAAAGTTCTTTGAATACAAAGTCAACTTTTTTTCCCCTATCATAAACTTTTCGTGATACCTGTGTACGTACACTCTGACGTTCATCTCCCTGAGTAATCTAGACAACTTCCTAGTTACGAGGTGCAAGTATACGTCACCATTTTCTTCCAAATAATAACAATAACAACAACAACAACAACAACAACAAAATAAATGTAAAAAAACAAATAAATAATTTCAATAAAGTATAAGTATCATTTTAAGCAGAAATAAATCCTTTTCGTCGTGGCTGAAACTTGATGAGTCACCAGACTCAGAAAGTAGGGTCAGCAGCAGGGAAGAGCACTACAAGGCTCATCGACAACACACCGGACTCGGAGAACATTATGATGCAAGAAACATTATACGTAGTAGTAGACCAGGGGGCGGGGGGAGGGGCGAAACATGTAGACTGTTCGAAAATTCGAAGCTCAAAAACGCTGATGTTGACCACGCTTGCAGCCATCTGTCCCACAAGAACATGGTAAGTCGGCTACTGTTTATTAACTGGGTTCTGAAAGGGCTGCTACCATTGTAAACCAGGCACACCCAGATGTGTACATTTGACAAATATGACGTCTTTTGAAGCTAGCCCGACTATCCGATCAATACGTGAAAGATTTTAACCACATTCGGCCTTCATTGATAAATGGGATTACATTTATGCTGATTTCAAGGAGGTGAGATCTGGGTGAAAAGACACAATCGAGCGACGGGATAGTTGTTACAAGAGTAACAGTCTAGTAGTCAGAGCTTGGGGTCACTCTCTCGGTTGTAAGATCTTGGTTTCGTAGGAAAAAAGAAAAAACGCTCATAAAAACACAAAGCCCCCAAAAAGGATCACATCAGTATACTCACATCTCATTAATACACGTGGTAGCGTTTTGGTAACATAATTTGTATAAAGTCATGGACAAGCATTCGGTCGTAGTAGAAACGTGTTCAGGCTGGCTCGGCTCCCTAGAACGAAGAAAACGTTATTTACGTTGGATTATATCACCAAATCTTCATACGCTATTCAGAAAGTAATTTTTGCCAGTTTAAAGAAAGAACAAAAAGGAAAACCTGAACGACTGCCGTAAAGAAAAGTTAAGGAAAGAGTTCAATACAAAACGTGGAACCAGGCGAGAACTTGACAAATGGCAATTTGGAATTACATGTACTACAAAACGATATCTCCTTGACGGAGAACTAGAACTAGAGATATAAGGCCTACATTGTCACATTCACTCAAAACAATGTTTTGCTAAAATGGGAAATACTCCAATGACAATGGAATGACATAGAACACAGAAGCAGGTAAATGAAGTAGGTTTTTTCTCCCCGTCTCATTCTCACATTCCCTGTCTTTAACCCCCCCCCCCACCCCCCCCCCCCCCACCCCTAGAAAAAAAAACAAAAAAAAAACAGCCGTGCATTTTTGTATCAAGAATTTGTATCGACCGATATCTTATCTCCCGACGTGTCATGAAAAGGACGAAAAGAACGGACTCTTGCATAGTCAACATGGAAGACTAGAAGGCACATTCATTCTCAGGTATTTTTAGTAGCACATTTTTACAGATTAAAAGCACATTGCAGGTCTAAAATAAATCACAACATAGTTAACACGATTTGGATTTATTGTTGTACTCATGGGGTCAGATTAGTTGTACATGCCATTGATGAGGTAATCTAATCTGGAATAGTGACGTTTTCGGTAGCTGTCGTAGATTCGTTTTCCCAACACAGCAACCACAGTGAGCACAAATACACAACCAAAGGTCAAAGAACTAACGAGAACAGCTGTCATGACGTTGGACACGCCTTCCTTTGAGGCGGTTGATTGCTTGCGCTCGTTGGCGTACCCAGGGAAAGTGACGTCAGTCAAGGACTGTGTTGTTGTCATTTCAATTGGTGGTGTCGTCTGCAGTGACTCGTCTGCGGATGAAACTTTTAAGGAAAGACAAATTAAAAGAATAGTTTTAGCAATTAATTTTAGCAAATGAATATTTATGGAACGGTTCAACAAACTGCTTCTTTTCATTATAATAACCATTTGATCAAAAGGAATTGTTATTCCAATGTCTTCATAATTTTTATGAGTCTGTTTCAGAGAGCAACCAGCTCTGAAGTGATTTGCTCTGTCTCAGAATTTAATACATACATGTATTTTCAAATTATTAAGGATTGAACGAATAATCCAAAATACAAGATGTCTAAAAAAAAAAGAAAGAAAAAAAAAAAGAGAGAGAGAGAGAGAGAGAGAGAGAGAGAGAGAGAGAGAGAGAGAGAGAGAGAGAGAGAGAGAGGACACACACACACACACACACACACACACACACACACACACAGAGAGAGAGAGAGAGAGAGAGAGAGAGAGAGAGAGAGAGAGAGAGAGAGAGAGAGAGAGAGAGACCACTTAAAGAACATCGGTCATCTCTGCACTAATTCCGACAAAACTTGGAACAAATACAATTCAATCAGGGGGATATAAAGTTTGTAAATGTGAAGAAAATTAGTCCACTAGTTCAAGAAATACGAAGTTTTACAAGTTTCAATCAAAATTGGTTAAAACGCAACGTCTTACTTCTCTCTGAGCGGTAAAACCACAACAATCGCCTCAGTTGACATCTTACTGTGTTGAGAAAGTTTTGGAGAATTTTGGGTGAGGTCGTTATTGTTATACTGTACAGCCCTGGTTTCAGTGGGATGAGGACACATCCCTCATGCCAAGAGTGGCTCTGCTATGGTTGCAAGAAAGATTTGGAGAACACCTTACCAGCAAGGAGTTTACAAATGATTAGTTACCTCATCCCCCCCTCCCCCCAACTTAAGCCTCTTCAATTAATTCCTTTAGGGTTTTTTGACAGAGTCCAGGGAAACAGCCCACTAACAACCTAACAGTTAAAAATCAATGTAGAACAGGAGGTCCAAAGAACTGACCCAGAAACACGCCACACGGTTATTTAAATTTTCGAATCTGGTATTGGAGCTTGTATGGAGAGAAATGATCACTGAAGATTTAGATAGCGACCACCTTCCCTGAGTTCGATTAACAATTTCAGTTGTGTATTAATTTCCCCTTGAAGGCAAAAATGGTGACTATTTCGAATAGAACGATATGGGTGATTTTAAGAAGTTGCAAAGTTTTGCGTTTCATTCAGTTTTGATTGAAATTTCAAAAACTTGATATTTTTAGAAAGTGTGGGTTGATTTTTTTCTCATAAGTCGATAAATGTAATGTCCCCTTGTTGACGTTTATTTCTTCGAAGGTTTATGGAAATTGATCCAAAGATGACTGAGTCAGTGCTGTTTAAATGGGTCTTCTTTTTTAGACACCTGGTATTGTCAGGAATTCAGAAATGTTAATGACATTCATACAATCTCTCCTTCTTTGGTGGTAAGTGTTTTACGGCGCTCGCAACAGCACAAGGTCATATGAGCGCGCGAAACATTAAACATCTTTTCAGTTGGTAGGAAATTTTGAATTTTGCTCTTGTGGCGCCCGAAGCCTACTCTTATCGATTTTAGACCACCAAGGGATCTTTAACGTGCGCAACTTGCCCACGGGATCTCCGAGATTTTTTGCCCTTGTCCGAGAACGCTAGATATAATTCTTTCTTACCAAAAGATCACGGAGTGTGGCTGAAATACAGCAGTAAGAAGGAGTCAAGGAGTAGCAGTAGAAAGGCTGCAGAAAGAGTCCGGAGCCCAGAGGAGGGGGCAAAGGAGGTGAGGGGGTGGGGGCAGAAAGAGGAGACGAAAGCAGACGACAGAACATTGGTAGAGTGCAGGAAATGAGGTAAAAGGAGACAATTTTAGAGAAGAAAAACTTTCGGTGGCTACCCAGATTTGAACCTGGGACCTTTGAATGAGAGGCGAACATCTTATCTTCTTGCCGACGGGAGCCCCCAATCTCTACTTTAACTCTTTTTTTTAAAGGAGGGTTGTTCAAATGGACGTGACACGGATATACTCTGTGCAGCTTCTTTGATTAATCTTATAGTGCAAAGATAAACAGAACAATAGAATGAATAGGTTAATTAAATAACGTATACAAAGTTCCGTTGTTTATAATTTTTGTACGTGTCACGTAGTTGAAACATGAAACTGAGGATCAGCAACACACGGAAGTTAAAATCCGATGAACTCGAGAGGGGTCCTTATTGTTCTTTGTTGAATATTAATTGGACCAAAGTTTTCTGGGGGCTCTCGTGGCCTAGAGGTTAAGGTGTTCGCCTCTCATTCAAAGGTCCCGGGTTCGAATCCGGGTGGCGACTGAACAAATTTTCTTCTCTAAAGATTGTCTCCTTTCCCCTTCTTTCCTGCTCTCAAGCAATGTTCTGTCGTCTGCTTTCGTCCTCTCTTTCTGCCCCCACTCCCTCACCTCATTTGCCCCCTCCTCTGGGCTCCTGACTCTTTATGCAGGCTTTCTTCTGCTACTCGTTGACTCCTTCTTATTGCTGTCTTTCAGCCACAAACATAATCTTTTGGTAGGAAAGATCTACACCTAGCCTTCTCGGACAAGGGCGAAAAATTCCGGAGGTCCCACGTGCACGTTAAAGACACCTTGGTGGTCTAAAATCGACAAGAGTAGGCTTTGGCCGCCATCCGGGCAAAATTCAAAATTTCTTACCAACTAAAAATGTTTAATGCGTTCCGTGCGCTCATAATATAACCTTATGTAGTTGCTAGCGACGTAAAACACTTACCAAAAAAAAGTTTTCTAAACTGCGTGCCGGTTTTCATTGGACCCGCTCCCCCATATTTTACAGGGCCCACCTGTTGGCCACTATCGAGTGAACACACTATCTTGCCCTGGAACAGCATACTTGGTGTCAAAATTGCCCCATAAACCCGGTTTGCACGACCCCTTGCAGCCCAACCGACTTAATGGAAAGTTATAAACAAAACACCGAAGATCACATCATCCAAAATCAGCTAGTGGCTTCGAGAAACTATTTCGTTATGATTCTTTTTGGGAGATTTCTGTTGTGGTTGTTGTTGTTTTTGTTGTTGTTGTTTTATTGTTGTCGTTGTTGCTGTGTTCGTTTGTTTGTTTTAGTTTGTTTGGAGATTT
>NW_004797743.1:338391-341223 GCF_000002075.1 Aplysia californica
CTCTCTCTCTCTCTCTCTCTCTCTCTCTCTCTTTAGGTCGAAAGGGTAATCTGGGTATCTTTCGACTCTCGAAACCCACTCATCTTTTTTTTCCGCCATCACTTTCCCAAATCTTTTTTCAACAACGTCTCCAGTTTTGATCGCCCTGCACACGGTACTGTAAGCAGTAGGCCTACTTCGGTTGAATTGCAACTGTTTAGCGAGCATTATGTAACCGTCACTTCGCAGAAAGGCTTCTTGTATACTAGTATTCTCTGTTTATCCTCGAGACTGACTCTTTTTATTCATTTTTGGTCGCACATGGGTCTTCCAGGTAAGATGTATTACAACTGTTGATTGCATCGAAGTGTTGGAATCTAACAAAACGAAATGACGGTTGGATCTAAATTTGACAAGATCTAGACAGTAGACGGATAGAGAAGTTAACAGTAAACAATGAACGTAGCTAAGAGACAGATATTAAAGCTTTCACTGCTGTATTTGAACTCTTTATCTTGATATTTGACCGTAAAAAGGTACAATTCCACTTGGGCTAACATTTGTTTATCTATCTGCTCAAATTATTTCGGCATTGTTAATCAGAATATTGGCCTTTACAAAAATGCCCATTTAGTTAAAATATTACATATAATTGAAATACGGAAAGTCTGGACTGAGCTAGCCACAGTGCATAGCATGGTGCCCACCTTGAGATGTGAAATACACGCTCTGAGCGGGAAATAATTAAATTTCTCTTTTAAAATAAATGTTAGTTTACTGTGTGATTCGTATTATTATCCCCACAGTCTGCGGTGTAGCGGTTAGGCACTTAGCTGTTGCTCGCAGAAAACCTGGCTATGATTTCAGAGTGGGAAAAATATCAAGTAGACCTACATGCATCTCAGTCTTCTACAGGGACGTTATATTTCTCTTAGCCCGAGTTGGTCTTGACAGGCAGACTCGAAGCACGCCTCCAAAATGATCTAAATTGTGTCGATAGGAAAGCCACACACCATATTAAAAACCATATAAATATAAAATAAAATATATAATTAACAAGAGGCAGTCAGTTGTATTTTAAACTTAACCACGTGCACTTTTTGGTTTATCCTGATTGCTTATCAGGGATAGGATCCCCTTGCCATCTGTAACCCGGAGGACATCTTGTGTAATTTGCTTTATGCCATAACAGTAGACCTAATTGAAACTTGAATATTCAGGCCGATGCACTGACGTCCTTGGTGTTTCTTGGTATACCCTAAATTCTGCTTGCAAAAGTTGGGCGTTTATTGTCCATGTGCAGACGTTTGTTTTATCGAGAATCTCCCCAACTGTGCAAGGATTCTATATCCCGCTCAGCCTGGGTCGGTCCTGACAAACCATACTACTTGTGACCCGTGTGTTGATGGAGGTACTGGTCAGTCGTGACAGACCTAACTATGATCTACCGTGTGTTGATAGAAGTGTACTTTAAGATGTACTGTCGAAGTTTCCGCGTTCATGTGCAAATATCACTATTTAGCTTTCGAGATATGTTTCACTTACCGATTTCGTTTGGTGTTGGCGAGATATTCTGGGCGGACGATGAGCTTGCCACGGTCGTGGGTGTAGGATTTTCCAGCGTTGGAGTAGAAGGGGTAGCAAGATCAGTTACTGCAGCTGTTGCCATCCCTTCGGTTGTTGACGTTGGAGAGGGTATAAATGATTGCTCCGAGGGTTTTATCGCTATAGATTCTTGTTCAAGCACTGTGGAATCCAATGCCACTGGCATTAGAACCCCAGTTGAGTTCAAGATGGCTGAAAGTGATATATGAGAAGTAGCTGTAGGAGCAACAATAGTAACATCGTTCGATAAAGATTCAGGAGTTGGCAGGAGCGCGGCCGTTGAGGCGGTCTCAGAACCACTCAACGTTGTAGTGGGAACTATGGTGATGGTTGCCGTTGTATTTATTTGTGTGTTGTCGTCTGGAATGTTCTCCACCTCCTGCTCTTCTTGTGTTGTGTTTGGCGGTTGAGAAGCTGGAGGAGGTTGGACAGGGGTGACAGCAGCTGAACTGTCTGGGGCGGTCGTTGTGGACGGGGTAGCGGTTGGTGTCGCCGGAACTTCTGAAGAGGGAGGGGTTGACTGGGAGCCATTAGAATCTTCCTGAATGGATTCTGATTCAGCACTTTCCGGAGTAATTATTTCATTTCCAGCTTCCCCTGAACTATTTTCAGTTCCATTTGTAGATGGACCTCCTGGGTTCTCTGTAGACGGACTTTGCACTTCGGGGGGATCGGTTTCAGAGTTTTCACTCTTGTCATTTTGAGGCCCAGTTTCGTCCTCTTCCAATGTGTCTTCAGGTGTACCCTCGGTATTTTGAGATGTACTGCCGACATTTCCGTCCCCATTCTCGGTGTTTTCTGACAAACCCTCAGCATTTGCAGTTTCTTTGTCTGCGTTGTTCACATTTTCTAAAGGAATGTTAACAACTACAGGAGCAATTTCCTCGTTTTTAGGGGAGCTCGGCGCACTGGGTGAAGTAGTTTGTTCCTCTTCTCCAGTTTGTGACCCACTCGTTTCAGATGTGGTGGATGTGGGTGTGTCAGTAAAACTCTTGTCTACAAAAATGAGTAGGTCTTGTCCACTTTGTAAATTGCACGTTTCGAGAGGCCTACACGCGTACATGAGACAGTTGGCGACGCCTGTGGCTGCTGCCTGGTTGTATACCAACACATTGCACAGCTCTGGAAAGAGACAAAAGGGGGAGGGGAGGGGGGAATTATGTAATGATGAGTATTATAAAAACAACAACAGCAACAACAACAGCAATAACAATAACAACAACAACAACAACAACAATAGCAATAATA
>NW_004797743.1:341505-344867 GCF_000002075.1 Aplysia californica
TATCTATCTATCTATCTATCTGTCTATCTATCTATCTATCTATCTATCTATCTATCTATCTATCTATCTCCACCGCCCCGTCTGTCTGTCTGTGTGTCCACCCATCCGTCTGTTCTTCCAACTGTCTGTCCGTCCGTCCGTCCGTCCGTCTGTCTGTCTGTCTGTCTATCTGTCTGTCTATATGTCTGTCTGTCTGTCTGTCTGTCTGTCTGTCTGTCTGTCTGTCTGTCTGTCTGTCTGTCTGTCTGTCTGTCTGTCTGTCTATTTTTCTCCCTTACACAAATCAATAGCTCAACCAAAACAACCCTGATGTTACGTCAAAGAGATAACGTGATAACAAACTGAGACTTACCATCCTGACAACAAATATCAGTGCACCCAGTGACCCCGTCAACTTCGAGCTCTGACACTGTAGGCGTGGTTAAATTCTTCTGACTGAACATTGATGTGGGGTCAGCGACGGGAAGCATGCAGTCACTGGCACACTGGACTAAGGTGGACAGACTTGTCACACCCAGCACGAGAGAAAGAAGAGCAGTTGTTGGCTGGCTGAAAGTCATCGCTGGACGTCCAGGAGATCTATTTAACAACACACAAACAAACAAAAAGAATGATTGCAATTAGCGCTCAAAAGTTAGGACGTCTGCTGACTAGATGATGCATTATTGTTTTGTCTATATTTTTTAAAAAAAATTGTTTTCCTCATTTAAAATACACTAGCTGGGTCCCCTTTCGATGAAAGGAATGATCGGTGCATTAACATCAACTGAAAGTCTCTGGCCTACTATATTTGCACTCTACTGGAATGGAGCAATAAATCCTGAGAGATGCAAAATATTAGAGGGTTTAGGTAAAGTGATGTATAGATTGATTCTCTATTCCGCTTTCGCGGTTGTACACTCCCGAATTTCAAAGGTATGGAAACAGTGCGAACGGCTATTGAACGGAACCTCACTTGTTTACAATGGCGTCTTAGAAGACGGACTTTCCCAAGATTAGATCAAAACGAAACTCATTAAAAACTGAAAATTAAACTACACTGACTTCAGGCTCTTCAATAGAACTGTGCACCCTTTAAATGATTCTGAACCACCATTAATTTGGTCAAATTCGAAAATTAAGGGGTTTCAAAGTTTTAGGCTGCCAAAGTGACGAACTTTCAGAAATATAATATGTACATAGATTCATGCTTGCTTTACTAAAACTGTATAATCACTATATCAACCATTTCTTCTTTTCCTAATATTATGCTGGTAGATAGGATCTAATGTATCCTTGTATTTTGAAAACCGTTCTTCTTATGCTGAAAATGCGAATGTATACATAACATTTCAAACCAGACTTGTTACGAAAAAGCTGGCTTTCAATTTGTAAGAATTAATAAAGAACAATAGACAATAAATAGATAGCACTTATATAACACAAGCTCCGGCTCAACAGAGAGCTCCACGGGCTTTACAATCTATTATTTATTATTCCAGGATATCTGATAGCATTCTGAAACTATCTCAACTTTTTGGGAAGCATACGATTAGAGAAAAAAAAGTTAAAGGAAAGAGTTCATATTGCTTTTGAAACTAACAGACTCTTTTTTGTTAAACAATTATATATGTCCTGTAACGTAGTGGATTGCCCAAGTACTACGCCCCTCCATTCAGATCTCAATAATAATAATAGTAATAATAATAATAATAATAATAATAATAATAATAATAATAATAATAATAATAATAATAATAATAATAATAATAATGATAATAATAATAATAATAATAATAATAATAATAATAATAATAATAATAATAATAATAGCATTAATATAGCGCATACCCCCCCAAAAAATAATAATAATAAAAATTAATAATAATAATAATAATAATAATAATAATAATAATAATAATAATAATAATAATAATAATAATAATAATAATAATAGCATTTATATAGCGCATACCCATGCTTTGCAGCATGCTCTATGCACTTTACAACAACTTTTGTTACCCCAGCAGACCTCAGAACACTCAAAAACATTCTCGGCTTCCGGGGAAGCATGCAGTGCAAACTGCGGATTTCACAAGCTGAAACACAATCAAACTGACAAGACCGTTCCCCGTCTACAACCGGGTAGCCATTTCCACCTATATGAAGTGAGGAAAATTCGCGCAAAGTGCTTTTTTCAAGGACACAACGTCGGGCCCCTAACGGGATTCGAACACTTTTCCCCTATCCCACTTATATCGAGAAAAAAAGAACAATAACAAGAAAGAGAGAGAGAGGGAGAGAGGTGGTCGATTTAAGGTATCGAATGGTAATCGGTTACATTGTGTATTGCAAATATTGGATTTAAAGAACTGGTAGATAAACTCGTATCTGAAGAAATTAAAAAACAACAACAACATCCCCCCCCTCCCCAGAGTAGCAAAACGAATACGTGGGATGAAACTGGGAGCACTGGAACTGGTACTCTAATCGCACTTTTGATATATAATCAACCAAGCAATAATATTTTGAAGAACAAATCCGACATAATAACACATGTTTCCCAAGTGGGCTTACTCTTAGTTCAACATCTTGATTCTTGGCAAACTGTTCTGTTCACATTCCTTTGACACCTACCTTGTCACATGCAAGAACCATACATCTATATTGTGATCAAAATTTCGTGGCGTTACTTATACTCAAATATTTCTTCTTAACTTTAACTGGTGAATCAGTGTAGCTCATACTTTGTTCAGCAGTTTGTATGAATTTGTCTATACTTAATCATAATTATTTGCCCACAACAATTGGGGCTAGATTAAAAAAAAGAAATTGTCTGCGTAAATTTATAGAGATCTAAAAATATACCATAAATCTCTGTCACGCGGAAAATGGGATTGTTCACATCATTTCCCCCTTCTCAAACACATTTTGAATACGCATACAGCCTAAGTCACAACACTTTTTAGGGACAACACTTGTAACAAGAAAATAATTTTAGAGAACACTTTTTTTACACAAAAGGTTCTCAAAACATGCGTTCAAGAAGCATAATGTCGAGGTAAGAACCCCCCCCCCCCCCAGAATTGCTTTAAATAGCAATAGTGTCACAGCTGTAAACCTTTTATAGTCTGTAGAAACCACCCACTAAGATTTTTAATGAGTATTTATTAAAGAATTTTCTAGAATACAGCTAACAGGTGTTTACAAAAATATTGATATGATATAAGTTGTTGTTCAAAAGCTGGAGAGTCTATGTTCGATAGTCTAGGAAATATTAGACAATAAGTGACGTCACGAATGAGAAAAAGGAGAAAGAAGAGGAGGAGGAGGAAGAGGAGGAGGAAGAGGAAGAAGAAGAGGAAGAAGGAGAGGAGGAGTGG
>NW_004797743.1:346907-348887 GCF_000002075.1 Aplysia californica
GACACACACACACACACACACACACACACACACACACACACACACACACACACACACACAGGACGTGTGATTTTAAAAAATAAGTTCGATTCTCCGCTCTTCTAGTAATGAAACAGCTACAAGTAGATAGGGCCACTAAGTACTGGGAGGAGACAGAATACGTGAAGAAAAGCTGTAAACTCATGCTTGATCGCTGTATGACCCTGCAAGTGACCGAGGTTCTAAAATAGAATGAACTGGCCATCTAAAAGAATAATGATCAAATTATCAAACTCCCTGACCCTTATAGGTATAAGGGACATTTTTCACATGTTTTGAATCTCTCATAAAACAAATAATAAATATTAATTTTTTTAAAATAATTACCCAGCACCCACCAAACAAAATACCCATCCCCTAGGAAAAAAATGAAATAAAAATAAAAATAAAAAACCAACCCATGGCATCTATCAAGTCAACCGCAAACACCTATCCGCATAGGCGACATCAAAGTGACGTGAAGCTAATAAACTTCGTGGGGTAAACTTTTCAGTTTATCATTTCACGACATCTCAAACCTATAGTATCTGCTTTGTTCAAATAAAGCCCAAAAGCAGTTCAAGTCCGCAATATCTTGTAATGCTCACCCTGCCATATTATTTGATAAGAATCCATGTTCGGCCTAATCGTTTGTCTTTAAAAAAAATGCTGTCAAAGGCACAAAAATACAATGTATCACTCATCCAATTGCTGTTTTGATTAAACAGTGGTTACCACAATGAAGATGAAGAAAAGTTAACACCTAACACCAATTCTCTTTCTTCATGAAATGCCCATACCAAAAATTGCCAAATTAAAAGAGACATTTGAGAGAAACTGGGTTTTATAACACATTAGTATTTCAAACGCTGAATTAAAAAGAAAAATGAGAAGCTTACCGTTACCTGAATCTGCAGTAGTCAGAAAATAGTCTTAATCCTTTCTCCGTCTCTAGTATACTATTCTCGTTAAAAATCCTGACTCGGAAGAGCCCGGCCACTGAAACTCCAGTCCGTGTCCACGCACGCAGCGATTGATAACCAACTGTATCTTTGTTTGAATAGCAATAATAATATAATAACGCAAAGAATCCACTCCCCCTTCCTTCAAAGAAAGCAGCAAATAGAAACCGCAGACGTCACCCAGCTCGGACCACCGCACACAATACGCCTTTTGTACCACGGCGACCAGGAGAATGTTATCATCAGCCTCTCTCCCTTCAAAATAAGGAAAACAGTGACACGTCACGGTCGTAAAAACCCATACCTTTCTGACAACACTAGGTTTGTCGCCTGGGCGTCAGTACACGAGACGAGGGGTGTTTGCTATGGTCGAGGGTGAGTGGGAAGAAGAGAATAAAAACTTGAGGTGGGAAAGTGGAGGGTGGGGGAGGTTATTGTATTATTAAGATTATGGTACGGAATTTTCAGGGACTCCTTCACTTTAAAGATCGATATTGTAATATCATTTGGGTGAGTTTTATTACTATTATTTAAATACTGCCACATGCTTGTCTATATGCGCGTATGGACAAGGGTGAGAGAACGAGAGAGAGAGAGAGAGAGAGAGAGAGAGAGAGAGAGAGAGAGAGAGAGAGAGAGAGAGAGAGAGAGACGAAGGAGAGGGGGTAACGTTTAATTAAGATGATAGTATTACGTTTTTAGTGACTCCCTCACTTTAAAGATCGATATGTAATATCATTTGAGAGAGGTGTATTACTTTTATTTGAACGCTGGCAAGAGAGAACGAGAGAGAGAGAGAGAGAGAGAGAGAGAGAGACAGAGAGAGACAGAGAGAGACAGAGAGAGACAGAGAGAGACAGAGAGAGAGAGAGAGAGAGAGAGACGTGGGGGAAGGGGAGGATTGTACTTGTACATCGTTTGTGAGAGTACGAGCGCGAGTGTGTGTGTGTGTATGTATGTATGTGTGTGTGTGTGTGTGTGTGTGTGTGTGTGTGTGTGT
>NW_004797743.1:349568-351696 GCF_000002075.1 Aplysia californica
CCCTTTTTTCCCCCCTCCTCTGGGTTCCCGACTCTTTCTGTAGTCTTTTTACTGCTACCCCTTGGCTCTTTCTTACTGCTGTCTTTCAGCCACGCCCCTGATCTTATGGTAGGTAAGATAACACCTAGCCTTCTCGGGTAAGGGCGAAAATCCAAAATTAATTCCTACCAAACTGAAAATGTTTGATGAATCCCGCGCGTCCAAATAACCGTATGCTGTTGCCGTAAAACAATTACCAAAAGAAACAATATTCATTCATTAGAGGTTCAATCAAAATCAAAATCTATTTCCACTTAGAATAACAAATTGCACAAGTTGCAAATTATACATCTTCAAAAACATCCTCTAGAAATCACAGGAAAAAAATGACAGCGATCGATTTCGGAGAACAAAAGAGAGTATGCCCAAGCAACAGTGCAGATGTTACAAAGAGGTTATATGTAATACAAGAGCTAACAGCAGTGACGTCCCCTACTTATCCTCAACGGTATGGTCGGTGTGCCTCCATTTACATGAACAATCTAAGCCCACACCTTGCTCCGCACGAGCTCTTGTGTTTTAAACACCACCCTGCCCTATAATAATAATATTTTAGTGCGAGCTTGTAGGTTTTCTCCTAAGACCGACGAGAGAACTCCACGTGAGTCTCGAAAAGTATTCACCCGTCTGTTGAAATGAGCATGTCTTGCCCTTGAGGCTCAGCGTCCCAGAGTTGGCATACGCAGTCCCCGTTCATTTACGTTGGGACATCATGGCTACGAACTCTCGTACTAAATATAACCTCTTTGAGAGCTTAACCGTGTGAGTTAGGCCATCTTTGTCTTTGTTTACAGAGCGAGCAGTGTGATGCAATTTAAGGGTTGATGGAGCGCAGCTGGTAACGGGCCAAAATCTTCTCTTCAATCAATCTTATATACATACTACGCAGGTAGAAAACTTTTGCAACACTTTTGAGAGAGAGAGAGAGAGAGAGAGGGAGAGAGAAAGAGAGAGAGAGAGAGAGAGAGAGAGAGAGAGAGAGAGAGAGAGAGAGAGATGTATAATGTGTGAGTAAACAGAATGGAAAAAAGGTTATCAAAATATGAGAGGTGGACGGGGAGTGTTGCATTACAGTCATTACGTTGGGACATCATCTATATCCACATCATTTTCTTCCTCCTTCCATCTCTTTTATTTCTTTCCTTACACTTTGTCAAAGTACTTGTCCGCTTCAGGAAAAGCCGGTTATTATTTGGTCGTGAATAGAGAGGATCAGAACAATCACGTTTACGTAATGAACTCGAAAAATGTAGTGTTTATGAGATTTTCAGTTTCTGACTTGGTAACCGAGAAAAATCAATGTGACAGCCCGTTTGTTATCAAACACATGCGTAAATTTTGTTTTACATTGATTCTATAGGGATATCACGTCGGATTTAGAAAACAATGTAAATTGGACACTGCCCATTCCTATCAACTGTTGCTTTTGTGATCTGCAGTTCCAAAAAAATGTGCAGAATTTTAAATTCTAAAGTTGAATGTTTGTGAAAACATGCAGGAGAAAGTATGCTTTTCCCGGTATATTCGGTCTTGGTTGCCTTTCCTCACGGTTACCAGTAAAAAAAACCCAACCTAAAACGATGCCCTGGAAGTGGGTACAATAATTGTCTAGCAATTAATTGTTGAAGTCTGATGCTAACACCCCCCCCCCCCCCAACCCAACATTTCTTATCTATCTTTTCTTTCCCATATCGGGCCTAACTACATGCGTAATGGCATATTATGGTAACAAACATGTCATATTATATATACAAAAGAAACAGTGAATAATTTTCTTTTCAACTCATATACATTAACACTCTAAATCATCATAAGCCCAACATTTCACGAAGTATTGCGGTTTTCTTGAAGGTCTTGTGATCGAGGAATCTGTTGGGTAGGCGCTTCGCTGTCGCACGCAGTAGACCCGAATTCGAGTCCCCAGTGGGGAGAATTTTTATCGAGTACCACCTCGGTTTTTCTAAATGATCTAAATTGTGTCGATGTGGGCGTAAAACACCTACAATGACACTTTTAAAGGTGAATTGAAGAGAGAGAGAGAGAGAGAGAGAGAGAGAGAGAGAGAGAGAGAGAGAGAGAGAGAGGGTGG
>NW_004797743.1:354519-357508 GCF_000002075.1 Aplysia californica
TCTCTCTCTCTCTCTCTCTCTCTCTCTCTCTCTCTCTCTCTCTCTCTCTCTCTCTCTCTTTTTCTTTACGCCACCTTCCTTCTATCCCATGTGCACTGGGGCAACCAAGTGGTAGAACGACTAAAGGGAACTAATCAGATAACTGGAAACAACAAGACGGGATTGACTGAATAGTCTCCCTTTAACCGTTCACAAACAAAATTTCTAAAACCCCCCCCCCAAAAAAAAAATTCAAAAAAAAAATCACCTGTACAAACAGCCACTTCCAATTTTCCTCCTTGCTGTTTGTTTATTTGTTTTGCTTTGTTTTATTTATTTATTTGTTTATTTATTTTTTTCTTTATTTATTTTGTTCTTTTAACATTATAATGACATTAAAACTTCCACTATAGTCTTTTGTAATACGGCACTCTTCCTCCTTGACAATGGTGGACTATCTTCGATAATATGTAATTATTTCGACTGTGCATGTGAACGATCTAACGGGCCTGTGTGCCTTGGAGTATTATAAAGGGATTTTAAAAGTACAAATCTTTGTTTGGAGAAGACACACCCAAGAACAGCATGCCCAGGAAATGACCAGGGATTAAGCTGTCTGAGCTCTTGTTTGTTTGATGTCATTGTCTGCGTCTGTGGTGTAGTGGTTAGACGCTTCGTTGTCGCAAGCAGATGACTCGAGTTCAAATCTTGCGAAGCTAGAAGTTTTATTGAGTGTGTCTGTCCTTCTGCTCGGGGGCTGGGCTACACTCGGCCCCAGTTGGGAAGCCTGCCTCCAAAATAATCCAAATCTGTTTAAATGGGAGCGTAAAAGAATACTTTTTAAAAAGAGCTACAAAAGCCACAAATAATTTATCATTTATGGTTTAAAAAAAACGAGGTGTAACTGCTAATGTGCCGATATTTATATGCGGTCCCAAGTAAATGGTTTGATTAACTTCCTTTTACAAACCCCACTTTCACCGAACCTCTTTACTTTTTGAAATAAGTTTTATTTTCACTTCTGCTTCTCTTCGTCTTTTCTTACTTGTTGACACAACGATGGGTTTTTTTTTTTCATATGAAAAATATTTATAAGTACATTTCATACTATATATTATATTGCTGTTTTTATTTATATTTTTCTCTCTTTGTTGTGTTTTAACTTGCTCGTGTGTTAATTTTTTTTCTTGTTATTGTTCTGATGTGTTTTCTATTTTTTGTGTTTATATAGCATATCATTTCAATGTCATTTAATTTGATATTGTTCTTTCGGTACCTTTAAAAGAAATTTATTAAATCCGTTATGTCAGAGCGTGTCTCCACCAAAACCAAATACATGTACTGACACTGGAAGGCCCATTGTGTGTGATTCCATGTACTTTTTCTTGAATTAAACACGTTTAGGGTTAAAACGGCCAGTCCTCGGATATTATATGGACACACGCCCTTATTTGTTCTTTTTTGTGTTTGTTTATGTTCCGTTCTAAGCGTGATTTCCTTCTGTTGTGAAACCTTTCTTTTTCACGTTTTTACACTGCGTGTGCTACAAATTATATTCTGGTTGCTTGAAACAGAGCACAAGAAATCCTGGTGCTTTAGGTTAAGTTGCGTCTCTCAACATTTTGCTAAAGGTCTATGCGTCGTCACAGAGAGTTGAAAGCTTGAAAATTATTGGCAACTTTTATGGCAACTTTTGCCATTTTTGTGGCAACTTTTGGCAACTTTTGGACAATAAAATGGCAACAAACGCAGATGCTAGCTTATCTCAGCAGCTGTCGACCCGTGGGAAGAATGTGGTGGGCGTGGGGATTGTTTATGTTTTACTCTCATTACCCAGTTCAAGGTCAAACAACAGACTGACGGGGATCAATGAAGTCAACCCCCCCCCCCTTCTTCCAACTTTTTCCATTTCACTTCTTTGTCTCAGCTGTCAGCCCTTGGCAGGTCTGGGAGAGTCGTGCTTGGGTCCTGTGAACGCTCTGCGCTCTCAATGTGACTGTCGGGCAGGACTCTACTGTACTCAGGACCAAACGTGCGCACAGGATCAGAACATCTTGGGCAGAGCTGAACCGTAAACTTTTCTTCATCTTCCGTCTGCCTTTGGGTGTAGACATCACTGAAATGGTCAGTCTTGAAGACTTCACACAATAAATGAGGAGTCCACAGGAGAAACGGCCATTGTCACAAACTGGAGATCATGAGGGTGTCAATTTTAAAAGTGTGTAGACTCATAACTTCATATTTGTTTGACTGGTGGTTTATTTTTATGTTTGTTGAATGGGAAATCTCACTACAATAATCAACCAATAGTTGAACAGAAGTACAGTTATGACAGTGAGTTATGGGTCAACAAGTCTTCAAAATTTATGGATACCCTCACGATTTTCAGTTAGTGACTATTCCCGTTAATCCGATGGACTACTCAGATCTCTGGAAAGATATACTTACTTTACTTTTTTCTTCCGCTTGTACCCTGGGGTGTCGCGGGGAGACACAGGTGTCTGTCTGCAGCAAGTCGTGTGGCCTGTTGGAGGGAGGGACATCCCATGATCCTGGAAAGATATATTCACTGATAATTAAGTTTTTAAAAAAATGTTTTTTGCAGCCCAGTACAAAATTTAATATTATATTTTCTTTTTCAACCAACCATGTAAAATGATACAAACTTAAAATAAATGTACATCTCACAAAATACACAAAAGATGTATTAATGTACTAGCATGACTAGAAGACTTCGGATTCAATCCATTATTTGTGAGAAAAGACTCACAAAATGTTCCAAAGAAAGAAGACGAGACTCTCGTGGTCGAGAGGTTATCATGTTCGCTTCCCATTCAATAGGTCCCGGTTTGGATTCCGGAAAGCGTCTTAACATTTTCCTCTCTACAATTTTCTCCTTTCTGTCCCTTACTAGCTCGCTAACATTGTTCTGTCGTCTGCTTTCGTCTCCACTTTCTGCCTCCACCACACCCCTTAACCTTCTTAACCCCTCTTTTTGGCTCCTGACTCT
>NW_004797743.1:359534-361078 GCF_000002075.1 Aplysia californica
GGGAGAGAAAAGTATCGTAGTGGATTCTACTAAAAATAATTAAATTGATTGTTTGTCATTTCAATTTTCCCTCACTTTAATGAATCAGTTCTCTTGAACGATGATAATAATCCAATTGGCACCAGTCCCTTTATCTCACTACCATGAAACCAATTTTTTAGACAGACAGAATGATGTTATTATCCGCACTACATACTGCCTTTTTAAAAAAAATTTAAAAATTGGTGTGATGATACCTTCATTGAGTTCTGCCGGATTGACAGAGAAGACCATTCTGAAATATCCCGGCTCTCGACTCTCGCAAATGTCTCCCGGGATGAGGATCACTTTCTCCAACACAAACTTCTGTAAAAGCCACATCTCTGCGGACTTGCTCCTGTCCGGCATATACTACGGAGAGAAACACCTATCGGTCTGTGATTCGGAAAATGAAAATATAAAGGATGGGAAGATTTGGGAGGGAGATTAATAAATGACCAGCTGATAAACCCTGCTACTCAAAAAGGTCCAGTGACGAGTGCATACATTTATATTTTTACTAGCTTTGCCCCCTTTCGTTGAAAGGAATGATCGGTGCTTTAACATCAACTGAAAGTCATTAGTCTACTATATTTACCTTCTACTAGAATGGAGCAATAAATCCCGAGAGATGCAAAACATTAGAAGGTTTAGATATAGTGAGGTATAGATTGATTCTCTATTCCGTTTTCATGGTTGTTCACTCCATAATTTCAAAGGTGTGGAAACAGTGTGCGCGGCAAATGAACGGAAACCTAACTTGTTTACAGTGGTGTCTTAGAAGACGGACTTTCCCAAGATTAGATCTAAACGAAACTAATGAAAAATTGAAATTTAAACTACAATGACTTCATGCTACTCAATAGAACTGTGCACCCTTTAAATGATTCTGAAGCACCATTGATTTTGTCAAATTTGAAAGTTAAGTGGCTAGGAAGTTTTAGGCGGCCAAAGTGACGAACTTTCACAAATATATGTATAAATTATAAACCAAATTGTCTGTTTCACATTTGATGCCGTAATTGTTTATTTTTTTGGGTTAATTTGGAAATTCAAAGGAGCAGTTACATCTTTGAAAGGCACTGTGATTGGCAATGATAGGAATGCCTTGACGAGTTAAAAATGTTAGAACTAGATCTAGATGTTTGCCCAGTTTTCAAGATTCACTGTCTAATGTGCTCGATCTCATTGAGATCGGACCTGGAATTGTTGATAGGTTTCCATCATACGTGTTGAGTCTGGCAGGCAGTCACATGACCCTTACCCGAGCAGCATTAAACCAGATGAAGATACCACTGGAGCTAGGATGTACCACCAACCCCAGCTGTTGTAGCCTGTCACGTGCCATGACGTATGTCTGACGTAGTCTCTTCCGCAGAACTGGGAAATACTCGTGGTGTAGCCAGTCTGTGCGAGGCAAAGATATAATAATGATAATGATGATGAAAAAAAATAAAAAAATAAATAAATAAATAATAATAATAACAACAATATAAATAATAATAATAATAAAAACAATGGTAATA